>NC_051156.1:10892999-10972998 GCF_013339745.2 Dermacentor silvarum | reverse complement strand
GGTTAAAGAAATATCGCCAGGCCATCTACGCGTTTCCACGCTGTTGTGTTCTTCTTTCGGGGGTTTTACGAGCCAAAACCACTTCTGATTATAAGGCACGCCGTAGTGGAGGGCTCCGGATTAATTTTGACCCCTTGGGGTTCCTTAACGTGCAATACAACGCAAGCACAAGGGCGTTTTTGCATTTCGCCTCCATCGAAATGATCTCCTGCTCGCTCGGCAGCGCAAAACGGCTTAGCCAACTAAGCCACCGCGGTGGTTCACGCTGTTGTGAATATTCAGTTGCTTTCTTTCTTGTTTAATCGTTATTTTATCAGAGCTTTATGGAATCGCTGGTAGCGATTTCCTCCAACGCACTTCTCTGGAAGGGAAGGGAAATTGAAATGTTAGTGTTGTTACGAACGTTTAGCATAACGCTATATATCGCTTTATGCCGTTCTCAGGCACAAGTATAGTTGGCGCATGCTCGCTAAGCTGCGCCAGTTGTACGCGTGGCGTGCTTTTTAGGCAATGCAAGCAAACCAACCGGTAACTGGTGGATGCGGTAGCGGCAATAGTACAGCGGCATATGGTAAATGCTTGTTCATTTAATGTTCCAGTGGGAACCCGTGAGGTACCTGGATAATTAAATAAATTGAGGTATGTGCACCTACTCGCGTGTAGCGTCAAGCGTTGAGCAAAATCAGACACTTGCAGCGTTCTATCAGCAAGCTGAAGCGCTGGTAAACAGAACGATGCATGAGAGAGTGGTTTCCTGTGATCCACATAACGATGGGACCCGCCGTGGTTGCTCAGTGGCTATGGTGTTGGGCTGCTGAGCACGAGGTCGCGGGATCGAATCCCGGCCACTGCGGCCGCATTTCGATGGGGGCGAAACGCGAAAACACCCGTGTACTTAGATTTAGGTGCACGTTAAAGAACCCCAGGTGGTCCAAATTTCCGGAGTCCCCCACTACGGCGTGCCTCATCAGAACTGGTTTTGGCACGTAAAACCCCATAATTTAATTTTAATAACGATGGGCCTTTGTTATCGCAAGACTAATTATTTGCAACGCTAAAAAGGCCATTTATTATTCCTCTTGTGCCATAGACATGCGGAAATATAGTCTACAAGTCAGACCGCATTATTGTTCCAGAGCGGATTATGTGTTCATATACGTGGTGTCTTTTTTTAGCTGCACCAATTTTTTAAAAATTGCCTGTGGCAGATAGCACAATTATAAACCTTGATCAAATCTACTCAAATAAGGCGGCCATTACGTTACGGGAAGCCAATATGCTTTCCGAATAATTTACTTAATTGCGCTAATAAACGAACTACTTTGCAGCACATATTTTAAATCTGCGAATTGTAGCTAGTGGGTATGCAATGCAAATATTGACTTAGACCGAGATTTGAGGACTATGCTAGTTTCGATGTAATTTTGAATGTGTCCACCGAAATGCATTGGCGTTCCAGTTAGTGTGTGCTTCAATGTATGAAACAGTGTTTTCTTAAAAATTATGTTCGAGAACTGCTTTTTTACTGCAAGTTTGATACCGCATATCTCGAAATCGCTGCCATTCTCAGAATTTGTTCCAAGTCGATATGCCTGGCGTAATCACTAGCTACAATTAAAATATGTGCAGTGAGGTAATTAATAAAAAGGTACTTAATGTAACTGTCAATTGTTCAATTAAACGTTTTGATTTTTCGTAGAAGTAATAGGCCACCTCATCGAGTAATTTAGAACAATTTGAACAGCACAAGTGTGCTGTCTGCCACATGTTCTTAAAATTAAGTTCAGTAAAATAAAAAGGACCATGTAGAATGAGAGCATACCGTATGTTCTTATTCTACAAGGTTTTTTTTTTAGACTGAACCAAATTAAAAAAAAAAGACATTGCATGTGGCAGATAACACTTGGGCGAGCGCAATGGTCCAGTCATATCACATGCTTCAAACCATTACGTTATTAAGCTGCTTTCTGTGTCACATAGAGAGAAACATTTTTTAATGAGATGCTGGAGATGTTAGCCTGGCTATTCGCCTGACATGCAATTCCAGGTGCTTAATAATGTAATGGTTTGAAGTAGTGTTATGACGAGCCCATGGCGCTTGTCATGTAATTGTCATTTTAATTGAGTATGCTGTTACCCGAAAGCTGAACCAACCGCTGAGTAGGTTGAGCTTACCACTGAGGCGAGGATGACAGAAGAAGGTGAATACGTCATTGAGGCCTCAGTAATGACAGAACAAGATGTTGGCCTTCAGAATAACACACGGATGTAATGTCCTATCGTTTGCGCCTTTGAATAAATAAATTCTAAGTGTGACCTGTATGTGCGGCATATGTCTTTTTGTGTCCTCATTAACTGATAGGTTGGACCTAATTTTTCTTATGCTGCTTCACTTGGTTCTTGACAAATCTATCTGTCCTAATTTAAACCACAAGAATGATTAATACGTAGAATTTTGCCGTCTTCAGTTTTTCTGCTCGCATTGACTTCCATACTTTGCAACAGCTAGGATAATAAATTCAAATTCAGTGCTGCATCTGGCTTATGCTTTCTCTTGGTTCTGGAGTTGATGTTACAAGAAGAAAAAAACAGGACGCCGATCAAAAAGTGGTAATACGAATTGGACGCATGGAAGCCTTGTTCACAACACGAACTGCTCGAAACGACGGCATTCTGCGTGTGCAGGCGGGATATTGCCATCGTTGCGATACAGCTTTTTTTCTGTAGTTTTTTGTAGTCTGGATAGCAAGGGATTCCAGAAACTCCCTTCAAACCCAGTTTCCTTGATAGAAGCCTTGTCTCGACGGTGGCATATTCAGCCTGCCACGTGCTCCGCAAGTTCAATGGAAACGACATTGTTTCCTCACTTCTGATTCATTTCTAATTGATATCTTTGACATAGATTTCATGCTTCAAGCGCTTTCAGAATGACTGCTTTCGCTGATGTAAAGATAGTCGCGATTCGCGCTGGCTGTTCTGTATACAATGCTTGGAACATATCTTCTGAATCGTCACATCTGCCTGTTCATGCTGCAACTAGTGGGCCTAAACGTGGGACATTGACTTCATAGGATTTCAGAACACTTGCGATGGCCTTGCTTACTCAAGGGACATAGGCGAGGGTCGTGCGAGCTCGAGGGCGCGTGTGACCGGCAATGTGGCAGGCCTCAACGATATTTCGTCGAACGAATGAACATTTCCGGTTATGCTCAGTCGGACGTAATATGTGCAAGTCATTGTCAGAAATCTGGTCGCCAGGAATAAAGCAAAAATTTAACAGCGATCCCGGCAACTTTGCTCTAAATCAGGACGCCCAGCGCAGTGGCGTATCAGGTGGGTGTGGGTGACCGGGCTTCCGCCCCCCCCCCCCCTCTCCAAATTTTGTCTTTTTTCTTTTTTTACGGTCTGCGCCCTGCTCCGTTTTGGGCCTGACACGTCGCCTATTAACAAATGCGCGTATCCTTAGAACGTGCGGCTATTATGGGCATTCGCGTCTCAAAGCTTCTCCGACGCCTGGGAACTTAATAGAACGAAGCACCGCAGTCAGGACGATCGCGGTGCTTTAGCTCCCCCACCGCCACCCCCGAAAAAAATATCCGCGCGACGCGCCTGGCTCAAATTACGTCGCGAACATTCTGAGTGCGGTTACCCCGGTAGTGTTTCAGTCGTTGCGTAGAACATCGTTCAAGTTGACCAGTGACCTCGTTTGGCCGCGCGTCCTGGAGTCGACGCTGCCATTCAACATGTCCCCAAAAGGAGGCCTTGTCACGTGTTCTGAAAACCTATGACGCGCGGCGCACATATGTTCCTGCCTGCACGTTGCATCATGAACTGGTACATGTGAAGGACACGGTGTAGAATTGTTTTTCGGCGCAAACTGCTACTACGTTTAAATCAACAAAAGATGCGATTTCGAAAAAGGGCTTGCAGCATGTGTGAGATTTGAAAACGAAAAATGTCGCTTGCGACGTAGTTGCGGAGGACGTGGCAGCCTCCAACAATGGCACTGGCCTTCTTGGACAAGGCTGTCGTTATTGCCAAGAATCGGGATTTCACGGTGGTATCTCGGGGGCTTGCTACCGAGGCTACAGATAAGGCCGAATCGCAGCGTTGGCATTATTGCATCTGCATACGGAAGATACCTAGGTCGGATTTCTAACCGATACTGTTTGCAAATAAGGCTGCGATAGAAATGAGTGGGAACTCTTCAGGTCATATGCAATAAAATCTTTTTATAGCGAAGTTGAAGCGGGAGCCAAAATTACGTCATTAGATTCATTACTGCCGTTCACTGCAATATATACGCAATGTCGCGCACAAATTTCAACTTGTAGAGAAGCAGATGGTTTTTCGGGCAGCAGAACCACTACATGTCCACGTGCTCGCTGAACTTCTAATAAAACAGCAAAAGAAACTTCGGCGTCCTTAACACACCACTTCTTAGCATCTGACACGATTGCCTTTACGATAGCTGCATTCTGTTTCAATGTGATGATATTTCGTTACTGCTTTTAGTTGGGTCGTCTCTAGCATCGCGAAACCGGTGAAACGGCAACGCGGTTGAATAGGTTGCACGCTGCGACACCAACAATGTTCGTCGTGTGCGAGCAGCACGTGGTACACACAGGGAGGCGTGGCCTCTGAAATTGCACAGGCGCAATCTCTGAGGCCACGCCTATAGCTGCACTAACTAGCCTGCGCGGTGCCGCAGTGAGAGGAATTGCGATGGTGATCTAGAGTCTGCTTATGCGCAACTACGCGTAGTGGTGACAAGGACCAGTGTTCGACGGTGGATTCAACGCAAATACGTAAACGTTTTAAACATCGGCAACGAATGTGTGTTCTGCCCTGCGGAAAGCAGAAGCGAGCCTCCAAGGGTCGGGCATTTCTTTTTTTCGGAAAAAACTGAAGTTTGGTGTATCTATTGGCAGGATAAGTTTACTTCGTTGAAACGAGGTTATAAAAAACATGGATATCTTCAGAGATTTCAGTGGGAGTGCCATTTTGTTGTATACAATAATTTGTTATATCCCGTTTCGTTATAACGTAGTTTCACTGTAACATATTTGTTAATCTTTTGTCTTACCTTCTAATTTTAGGTGCGAAATCTGAGGTCAAGCATCATTGCACACGCTGAATTTTCTGCGGGTGCATCAGCCTGTGGAAATGTCTAAGCCAGTTCCCTGAATCGTGAAGTGTCCAGTTTGTTATAACAGCCAGCCACAATGCAATACTCTAGAAGGTGCATTAGAAACATTTTGCTTATGTAGTGGCGTGTTACTGATTTATTAAAAATTCTTTGAAACGTTTGACCACTTTAGCGCTTCATTTGTGTGAACAATGATGCTTTATGTTAAGCGTTCGTGGGCTTTGACACGTGTTTATCGCTTTTGTGGCTTTGCTAATATTTCAGTCTTGCTATGGTGGGTTGTAAGAAATGGGCGATAGAGATTGGTGCTGTCGGTAAAGCCAATCTTTTTTCAATATTGCGAGGAATACGAACATCCTCATTGATTTCTCTCTGCAGCAGATAAGAGGGAGACACTCAATTCCTTTATAATTAATGCTATAATGGAGGGGTGTTTTGTGTATCTAAATTCTTGTGCGTGCCAAACATCCATGCAAGGAAAAATTCTGTAATAGTGTTGCTGGAGGCTTTGATATTATTCCATCTGCAAATGTGTTGAAATAACCTACGTCGTGTTCAGATTTCACATCCTCTCCACTTTAGATCTAAGATATTTCCACTGTCGCTATATTTTGTACTGTAAATACTGTAAAGCCATATTTAGGGATTAATTAGCTAAATAGGAGCGACTAGAAAATGCCACGCTTTAGTTGACCAGTAGATGTTTGAAGCATTTAAAAACGTTTTTAAGACATCCTCAAAATGTCCAGCAGAACGTTTTGTAGCCGTTTCCAAACGTTCCCAAGATGTCTTGCAAGACGTCTTCTAGCCGTCCTTGAGACGTCTACAAGACGTCTTGTAAAACGTCGGATATCCCAAATTTGGCGGTGCATTAGACGGTCTTAGAGACGGCTACAAGACGTTTTAAGACGTCCGACAAAATCTTCGTAAGATGTCTTGAAGTATTTAATATCTTGCCAAAACGCCTTCAAGATGTCTTGTAAACGTTTAAAATGGTTTTCAAGACGTCTTGCTTATCTTGTGAAGACGTTTTGAAAACGGCTTCTAGACAATTGTGTGTTCAGTGGGTAGGGTGCGTGTAGCACCCCCGGAACGGCGTCCGGTTGGGCAGGCAAGTTCTTTATGGCCAGATTGAACAATAGATGATGATGATTTATTGGCATCCTCTTTGAAACGGGGCGGCGACAAATAGTCACCTAGCCTGCTTGATTTAATCAGGTATACTACACATGTTCTTTATCTAGCATTTTTGTATACCTCTCAGTATTTTTCTTTTTCAAAAATTTACCTTGTACCGCTGCCTATGATTTTAAGAGATCAGGTCGTATCCATCTTTTCCCTGCTTTTTTTCCACCAGTACTCTAATCGTCTCTTGCTGATCTCTACGGCTGATATGTTTATGTTTCCTTCCACTTTAAACCCAAGCGCTTCTGGGAGTTGCACGTTACCTACGGTTCTCGCTGGGTGGATCCCGTTGCATTCCATTAGGATGTGCTGAGTGGTCTCTGGATCTTTACTGCAGCATACACATGTCTCATCTAGTTCCGAATATTTGTTCCGATTTGTTTTCGTCCTTAGGCAACCGGCTCGAGCCCCAAATAGCAAGGCACTGCCCTTTGTGTTATCGTACAGATTTTCCCTTCAAATTTCTTTCTTCTCATTCTTGTAAATCTCCATTGTCCTTTTCGTTTCCATTCTTTGCATCCAATTCACGGTCTCTATTTCTCTCACTTTCTTTCTGATGACCCCTGGTTGTCTATTTACAGTTTCGATTATCCTGTACTTGGTTGCCAACTTCCTTGACCTCTTCTTCCATTCTGTGTCCACGCTTTTCATGTAGAGATACTTGTGCACTTTAGCCGCCCATTTATTTTCATCCATGTTCCTGAGCCTTTCTTCAAAACTAATTTTGCTTTGTGCTTCTCTGACTTCAAAAGAGGCCCAACCCATGTCTCCATGCACTGCCTCATTTGTCGCATTACCGTTTGCTCCCAAAGCCAACCGGCCTACTGATCTTTGGTTAACTTCCAAACCCGCCAATATATCCAATTTAAGCATATAATGGCATTTGCGAATGTTAGCGCTGGCACCATTACTCCTTTCCAGATTCCACGCACCACCTCATACTTATTGTGGCCCCACAGTGCTCTGTGTTTCATTAAAGCTGCATTCCTTTTCCCCTTTATTTTCAGATTATCTTGGTGGTTGCTTGAGTAATTCTTTCCTTCGTTTATGTGTACGCCGAGGTACTTATATTGCTTCACTATGGGTATTAATTGCTGTTGAATTGACACCACGAAGTTACTCGTGTGTTCATTAAAGATCATAATCCCTGATTTATCTGTGCTAAGCTTAAGGCCTAGATTTGTCGCTGCGTTCCCACAGATATTCGCAAGTATCTGTAAATCTTTTTTATTGTCCGCTAGTAGCACAATGTCGTATGCGTACATCAATCCAGGGACCTTCTGTTGCACCATTTGTCCATTACGCATGTAGGATAAATCAAAACCTAATTCGCTGTTTTCCAGTCGTCTTTCTATGCCCTTGACGTAAAGCGTGAACAACAATGGTGACAGAGGGCATCCTTGCTTCAATCCTTGGTGAATTCCCACCATTTCATTTCCTTTTCGGCCTTTCCATGCCACTTGTACTTGGTTGTCTCGATATATCTCCCTCAGCAGCTCCACGAAATCGTCATCTATGCCTTCGTATTGAAGAATATCCCACAACAATTCCCTGTCTACGTTGTCATAAGCTCCTTTAATATCTAGAAATGCTATCCATAAAGGTCTTTTCTGAGCTACTGAAATCTCTATGCACTGAGTTAGTACAAACATATTGTCTTCTAAGCGTCTGCCTGGCCTGAACCCATTCTGTAGTTCCACCAATACACCGTTTTTCTCCACCAACTTCGACAGTTCTAATTTTATGGCTTGCATTGTCATTCTATATATCACCATCGTTACTGTATCTGGCCTGTACGAGCTTGTCTTATCCTTATCTCCTTTGCCTTTGTAGATGAGATTCATCTTGCTTTCACGCCATCCACCGGGAATATTCTTTGTTCTAATCACTTGCTATATGACATTAGTCAGCAGTGCCTTGCTTTTTGGACCGAGGTTTTTGATTAGCTGTATTGGGATTTCATCGCGTCCTGCTGCCGTGTTATTAGGGACATTTTCTGCTGCCTTTTTCCAATAAAAGCTTTCTATGCTAAATTTTGATCTCTCAGGCCTCTCTGTTGTTACTGGATCTGTTGTCTGAACTACGCTTTTTCTCGTGCCGAAGTTATGCCTGATAACGTCTGTGATGTACCGCAGCGCATCGTCGCCTTCATAGATTTTACCGTCTTCATCCTTTATAGCCGTTTGTGAGTTTCTAGTTGGAGCTCCGAGTGCTTTTATATGGTTCCAGAATCTTTTTGGGGCGCCTTTGTCTCTTTTGTGAATGTTATGCACCCAACGTTCACTTGCGCATTTAATTTTCTCTTGCACGAGCTCACTCGCAACCCTTTTCTTTTCTCGGTATGTATTCCATCAAGGAGCACCTCTTCTTCTTGTAATCCCAACTTTTTAGCTTCTCGATGAACCCTAGATGCCTCTTTACGCTCTTCTATAGCTTGTTTAATTTCCTTGTTCCACCACTTACGTGGTTTCCTCTTTCCAACCCAACAATTGTTTTGCCGTGTCCGCCTTATTTCATGCTGCATAACCTCCACCAGTTCCTTATATTCCCAGACTGCTGTAGGAAAAGCCTCAATTTTCTTCTCTATGTTTGCGATCTCTGTTATTTGCTCGTCATTCATTTTTAAAAATTCTGAGGCTATTGGTTCATGTTCTGAGCTGGTATCTCGCCCAAACTTTAATGCTAAACATCTATGATCGCTTCCCAGGCTATTTTTTCCATTTTCGTCTATTATCATTTGGTCTAGTGGTTCGTAGACCATTTCTGAGACTAAGGCGTAGTCGATACATGACTGCCTGTTTCCGCATTGCCACGTTACCTGTCCATGACAATTATTCTCCCTGTTAACTACTATAAGGTTCTGTTCATCACACAAATCCAGCACTAGAGAGCCGTTGTAATCAGTATATCCGTCTAAATCGTCCATGTGCGCGTTCATATCTCCCACTAATATCACCTGGCCCGAGTTACTGAACTCATTAATATCGCTTCTAATGCAATCGACCAATTCCTTATTTTTTGCTCTGCTATCACTACCTGTCCATAGATAAGCTACTCCCAGCCACGTCTTTTTACCTTGCCATGTACCACTAATCCATAAATGCTGTTTACATGTCTCGTTTACCCTTCGCCACTTCAGACCTCGCCTAATTAGTACGCCTACGCCTCCGCCTTTCCTTGACCCGGTCATTCTGTTGCACCCTTCCCATACAAAGTTGTCAATAACAGGCGGCTGCTCCAATTCTCGTAGATGCGTTTCGGTCAAGGCGTACACGCTAATCACTTCATCATTCAGTTGCGTTTGAATTTCTAGCCATTTTTCGTGCTTGCGACCACCCTGCATGTTAATGTAGCAAATTTTACCTTCTCTATTCTTATCCTTTCTGCGTCTTTTCCTGACTCCTGTTCGCCTAATCCTGCCCTTTACTGGTGTTTCGCTATGTTCAATACTCAATCCTGCTTCCTGATTGCCTGGGGCCCGCCTAAGAAAGCTACAGCTCGTGCCGCGAATCGACGTCCGACCGGTTTTGCTACACTTTCACTAAAATGTATCCCGTCACGCACAAAGCGCCTTCGCGGCCTGCTCGGTGCACTTCTCGGTTGATGTCAATGACCGTATAATTCATTGCTTTAGCTAGAGTCCAAATTTCCCTGTTTACTGCAAGAACTAGCAGGGGGAGAAATAGCAGGGGGAAATAGCGGGGGAGAGGACCGCGCCCTCTGGTGTACCTCTGGAATCTAGTGTCTATGGGCTGGCTTCGGTGTCCTGTATGCACAAGTATGCGTGTCTCTGTGTTAGAAATTGTAAGACGTACTGAAAAGCGTTAGACCCGCAGTTAGTTTAGAGAAATGAGTTAAGATGATTTCATGAGTCACGTTGTCGAATTCTCCCTTAAGGTCCAAGGCCAGGACCACCTTGTCGTTATGGGCGCACTCGATGGGGTGTAGGACTTCCCGATTAAGTTGGAGGACATCTTTGCGGATTTGTGAGGGCGAAACCCGAACATGGGGTCCGCAAATGTGTTGTGGTCTTCCATGAAAGTAGACAACCGGTCCCGCACCATCGTCTCCATTACCTTGCCCACAAAAGAGTTTAGAGAGATGGGGCGGAGGTTGTCCGTATTTACGGCTTTGCCAGGTTTAGGAATAAAGGTGAGAAGTGCCGTCTTCCAATCGATAAGGCTCGAGGGGCACTTCTCCCAGCCAGATAGAGTTGAAGCATGCCAATAGTCAATTGTAAGTCGAATACGGCAGGCTTGAATGTAATTTTGTCCCGTCCGGGTGCAGTGACACGTTTCATTTCAACCAGGACTGCAGTGCAGAACGGGCGAAAAGGAACCCATGCTGCATAAAGGCCCTAGAAAAAAAAACTGTTAGCATATCTGCTTGCTTCGCTGCAAATGACGTCGAAAGACGATAGTCCTCTGCCGCCCATAATACTTGACACGCTCTCTTCTCCCCCCTCCCAACCCTCACGCTCTTCCCCTCCCCTCTTACTCCTCCCATGATCGATGCAATGGAGTTTCTGCTTAATTCAGTTCAAATTTCTTGCGTTCACCCTGATCTCGCGCCATCTGTTGGGACCTTTTATTGCTGTTATCTTAAAGCCGGCTACAGAGCCGTGGCTTCAGTCGGCTTGTTTTTAAGGCGTAGCGTCTCTGCGACACAATTTCTAACGCATTGATTATTTTTTCATTTACTAACGTAAAAACCAGTCCAATGTGTATTCCTAATTAAATTAACGCTGCGGATCACGGATATGTACATATATTTGCCTCAAATAGGCCTGAGATTTCCTTTGCGCTGTATAATGTTGACGTGTATGACTGCGTGCCACCAGTGCTAGTAGCTCGCTTGGTTTAGGCCGGGCGGTTGAATCGAGTGACAAACAGACAGACAGGCAGACTAAGTTTTTCTCATTTAGAGAGAGAGATAGAGAGAAATAACATTTATTAGCCGCGAAGGAACTAAAGCTCAAGTCCGGGCCTCCTGGTAGGCTCATGCCTCCTGGCCCAACAGGTTCTTGACGTGCTGCACCAGAAGCGGCCACCATAGTTTTTCAAATCTTCGCGGGGGAGTGGCCCACTCCTCCCAGCTGCCGGTTGTGTGGTAATTTGGAAAGTATGGTGTTTTTTATGATGGCGTTTGCAGGGCACTCCCACAAGGTGTGTTTATTTGATGGATATGCCCCGCACTGTTTGCAAGTGGGGGAGCCTGGGTTCCTGTTAATATAATGCGTATATAGTGTGGTGTGAGCAATGTGTGTGTTTGCTTTTCGTATGATTTAGATAGCCCTTTAAAAAAGGGGGCTTTAATGCTGCCGTGGTATTGCGTGAGAAGAGAGGACAACACCGCCACGCAACGTCACCCTCGCTCTCTGGAGCCTGTATCACCTGCGCGTTCCGTATCAGCGCAAGCTCTAACCTGTGATCTAACTGCACCTCGGTAAGGCCAAATCGAGACGCGCCAAGCGTCACAAGGCGCTAGTTTGCCCACGAGGCATTCATAACACGAAGGACCACTCAGGGGCATTCCATTGGACATCAATGTTTTCGCATTCACAACTCATAAAAAGTCCTTAGGTGTCCTCAGATTTTTACATCAGGGAACTTAACTGCTACTTTACCTACACATTATGTACATAGGAATGCAAAAAGGTAAGGCGTGCAGACACGGACACAAGAGAAGAGAAGTGGACAACACGAACGCCAGGGGTGGTGTTCTCCACTTTTCTTTCTTGTGTCCGTGTCTGCATGCCCTTACCTTTTTGCATTATGAATCCTTACCAACTAGCGCAGCTTTCTGTCGTTCTAATGTACATAGGAATGACCCAAAATGCTAGTCACAGTAAACAGTATATTGATTATGGACGCTTCTATTCCCTTTTGTATAAACTGACCAGAAACAAAGAGGTAATCTTACAGTGCTTCTGAGATCCTACAATGCTTCTGAGAAAGCTAAAGAGACCGATCACACAACTCCATTTCTTCTAGCTTCCTAATTTTCGAGCATCACGAAACAAGCTCCGGCTTTGCCGGCTTAGCTTTGCGCGGCCGCATATCAATGGGGATGAAATGCGAAAACACCCGTGTACTTAGATTTAGGTGCACATTAATGAACCTCAGGTGGCCCAAATTATTCCGGAGTCTCCCACTACGGCGTGCCTCATAATCAGGTCGTGGTTTTGGCAAGTAAAACCACATCAATCATGGATGGTAGAGACTGTCGCAAACAGACACCCCGAGTAGAGCGTTGTTCAGTCTTCCAGGCTTGCAACAAGATTCACAGGATATAATCGTTACCCCCCGTGACTGCCCAACGTCCGCGTTGCGCACTGTATGTGCTGCTCAGTTTACAATGGCGCCAAGGTAGGAAACGTTAGAAGGTGGTAGGTAGGGAGGGGTCTTGCCGGGAGCTGACAGCAACGGCAATAGAATAACATGCTTCGGTGTCGTTTCTTCACAGCGTCACGAACGTCGTCGTGTTGCGCCATTCCTAAAGGCCAACTGTAGCACCGCCTTTCGAGACCGCCCCAGTCGCACAGGTTGCAATATAATAGATGCAGGGACATGGTGGTGGCTGACGGAATCATGACGAAATCATGACGGAATTCCAACTTTATCTCGGGGATCAAGCCGAGATGACATGTAACGGGGTGGCGAAAGAAGCTCGTTCTGTACTACAGAATGATATACTTTGTGAAAGAGAGAGAAAGAGAGACGGAAGAACCTGTGACGCGGCGCTAAGGATACTGAATGCCGGTTAGATTTTACTTGGGCTAATGCTGGTGTTATGGTTGTAGTCCGAAAATACAAATCGTGGGCAATTGTTTTGTACCACTTGTACTGAATAATTTAAATTACCCTAGGGTCCCCAATTGAGGCGGCGTATTCGGGTTTAGATCGGATTAGTGTTTTGTAGATCAGCTCGAGAGACTGTGGTGGGCGTGAGAAGTTGCGTCAGCCTAATGATCAGTTATGATGAATATAAATGCTCCTGGTCTCCCCAACAGCGGCCACGGCGATTTACAAGTGCCGGCCGTTTCCCTAGTCCAGTCCATTGTGCTGGAGGAACTCAGCAACTTGGGTTTCGCCGTCTGCAACTTTTCTCAGTCTCGGACAACTGACTTTCGCTCTAGGTCGCCGCCTCGCCCAAGATCGCCGTCCCAGGAACAACGGTTCTATCCGCGCTCTCGTAATCCTGCTGAATGGCGCACGGCGGATGATCGGCCGATTTGTTTCCACTGCTACCGCATCGGTCACGTCGCGTGCCATTGAAACAACCGTTGGGTGTCGCCATTTAATCCGGGATGACACTGCTAGCCGCACCGACAACTATCGCCGTTTTCAGCCCACTCAGCCAAGCCAGCCATACAACAGTGACAGCTACCACCGCTTGCAGCCTTTTGAGCCGTACACCGTCGTTGCCACCCCTACGCCGCACAGCCGTTCCCCGTCGCCCCGAGGTCACCAGTCCCGTTCGCCGCCAGCGCGTCGGCCGTCGTCTCATTCGCCTCTACGACGACGTCCGACATCGCCGCTCAACCTTCAACAGGGAAACTAAGGGATGCAGCTCTTGGAGGTGACGCTGCATCTTCGACTTCCACCTCAAATCCTCTGCTCGTATTGCCGACGCGACGAAACTTGATCGACGTTGACGTTGACGACTTAACTGTTCCCGGACTCGTCGATACTGGGGCACAAATCTCCGTGATGAGTAATCAGCTGCGTCGCCGCCTCAAGAAAGTACTTACACCCACCGCTACTGTTATTATTCGCGTCGCTGATGGAAGAAGTCCCGCAGTCATCGGAATGTGCACAGCTCGCATCACCATCGCCGGTCACCATATATCTGTTTTGTTGACTGTTCTCGAGCAATGCCCCAACGACGTCATTCTCGGACTCGATTTCTTGTCGGCGCATGCTGCTTTCATTGACTCTGCAACCGGTGTCCTGCCACTTGAGCTTGCTCAACTCGCGGATGTTCCAGCTTTACCATCACACCGCTTATGCACTGTTGATTATGTTCGGTTGTCACCGCAAGCCGCCACGTGTATTGTTTTTCAATTCAATTCAGCTTTATTCAACATCTCTAAGATGTTTGGAGCACGGTCAAAAAGCCTGAAAAGGCTTGACTGGGTCCGTGCACCAGGGCATGGCATACAGTGGTATATAAGTCCTATACATGTACACAAGAACATCATTATTCAGAAAACGCAAAAAAAAACTTCAGAAAACTGTACAGGAATGCAAACAGTGGGCACATAGGTGCATACAGAAATTCCATAAATTTATACAAAAACATTGCAAGAACTTCACTGAATGAGAAATGGAAGAAATCGAGAAACACAATTAGTGTTTCAACAAAAAGGTAAAACATTGGAGAGTTATACGTATAAACTTCGAAGCTCATTAAAAGAGATCATTTCGACATCTGTGCCATTTTTGACCAACTCATTTAACAAGTTACGTAAAGTGCACTTTAGCATTTGCTTACCATAGGTCGTGCGGCATTAGTCAACTTTCCATGTTTCGGAATAGCGTGTGTGGTATGTAGGGGAATTTTTTGTCAACCTCGCCAGTGATTTCAGAAGGTAATTTTTCTTATTTGTTTCCAGCTTATGTTGCCGAAGTAGTATGAAATTGTACATACATTGTACGTTAACAATCTTCAACTTTTTTAACATGTCCTCTGTGTGACTTAAGTAAGGAGCTTTAAAAAATAGGCGTATTGCACGCTTCTGAAGTGAAAGAAGTCTCTTTATATTTTCTTTTGTTGTTGTTCCCCAAACTAGTGCACCGTAGTTTAGCGTGGAAGAAAATAGAGCACTGTACAGAATCTTATTAACCGAAAGAGAGAACGTAGCGCAATGTCGACGCATAAGACCAATTACTTTGGACAGCTTTTTCGACAGGTAATTAATGTGAGCATCACAGGACAAATTATTTGAGAAAATTACGCCAAGCGTTTTAAAATTTTCTACAACTTCTATTTCGAAATTGTCTAGCAATAGTCGGGGGAGTTCACAGAATTTGTTTCGTGGGTGAAACAAAACGGCCTTAGTTTTACTAATGTTTAGTTTTAATTCATTATTTGTAGCCCAGAAGTGAATGCGACGAAGTGCGTCGTTTGCGCGAAAAAACAGGCACGCGACATCCAAGCCGGCAAAAAATACGCTAGTATCGAAAGCGTATAATGTATGCTTGGCCGTATGATCAATGTTAACAATATCGTTAATGTAAAGAACAAAGAGAAAAGGACCCAAAATGCTTCCCTGTGGAACACCTAAATTAACTGGCTTTACTGAAGAAGAGTGACCATTAATCGTGACAAACTGCGACCGATGCTGTAGGTACGAAGAAATAAGTGACAGAGCTTTCCCTCGAATGTCATAGTGCTGCAATTTATGAATGAGCATGCTGTGATTCATATGATCGAATGCTTTTGTGAAATCTAGAAAGGCGCCAAGGACCAAGCTCTGAGTTTCAAACATTTCAAGCATTAGTTCTTTTTGAGTGAGCAGTGCCAGCTCGGTAGATTTATCTTTTCTGAAGCCGTATTGCGAGTTAGTTAACATGTTGTAGCGATCAGTAAATGAAATTAGGCGCGTTAAAATTATTTTTTCAAGACCTTTTGAAAACACTGGCAGAATTGAAATTGGACGATAGTTCGTAATGTCGTTCTTATCACCTTTTTTGTAAATTGCTGTAATTTTTGCCCATTGCATTTTACGAGGAAAGACTGCACATGAAAGGCAGTTATTCATTATATGCGTTAAGCAATGCGCGATCAAATCCATAACGAATTTTACCGGTTTTATCTGCAGATCCATCATATCTGTGGCTGTGCTGTTCTTTAAACTAGTGTAGGTTGTAATAACTTCCGATTCAGACACTGGCCGCAGAAAACTTGTATGCTCGCTCGCTGCGTGGTTGCATCTAAGACAGGCTATCGCCTCCAGACGATAATGGGTGATTAGAAAGAAACGAATCGTTAAATGCATTTGCTAGTTCAACTCCAGAAATTTCCACGTTGTCTTTCGATATCCTTGTGATAGGTTCAGTACGTCTGCCAAATATCGTATTTAATTTGCGCCGCATGTCCCCAGAACGTTGACTCGAAGAAATTAAGCGGTTATAATTATATCTGTTTTTAGCAACACGCAGTTCTTTAGTGACGTGATTTCTATGTTTTTTGAAGGCACTAAGCGCATCAGGACATCTAGTTTGAATGAATGTTTTGTACAGCTGTTCTCGTTTTCTTATTATATGCAAAAGGTCAGTCGTTATCCATGGCTTACGAGCTTTCTTCGGTTAGTTAAATGTTTTTTGTGGAAAGCATGAGTTGTAGACAGCTGTAAACTCTTCTAAGAATCTGTCGTAAGAGATTTCCGGATCAAGTTCACTCAGTACATCATCCCAGCTTATACGTGAGATAGATTCACGAAAAGTGGTTAATGTTAAAGGGTTAATTGATCTGTAAGAAACCTGTCCTACTGGTGTAGAATGATCATTAATTTCAGAAGACTCATTTACAGAAATAAATATTGGAAGATGGTCGCTGAGGCAGTAGTTAATGACACCAGAGTGCACGCGGTGCAAATCAACATTTGTAATGAAGAGATCGAGCAGGGTTTCTGTGGTTGTTGCCAGCCTCGTTGGAGAAGTTATTACATTTTGGCAATTGTGTATGTCTAGAGACTCAAAGGCAGCTTTATTAGGATTATCTGCAAGTAAATTAATATTGAAGACGCCGCCTAAAATTTTATATGTATGATAATTTACAGATTCCAGGAGTAAATCTAAAAAGCTAAAAAAGCAGGAAACGTCACCGCGATGTGGGCGATAGCAGACAAAAAATAAAGATTTCCGTGATTTCAGAACAAGTGTTTCATAATGACGAGTAGAACAACAAAATTCAGAAAGTAATTCGCACTGCACTTCCTTTGAGGCTAGAATAGACACGCCTCCGCCGCGCTTCTCACAGCGGTTTACAAAGTAAGACATATCCTTGCATTTCAAGCACATCCTCTTCGCAAGTAAACCACGTTTCCGTAAACATCACAATGTCAAACACAATTTTAGCTTCGCTAAAGAAACATTCAATGTCATCCTACTTATTGCGACCGGATCTCAAATGAAAATGGACACAGTTACAGCATTGCTGAAATTCAGTTGCTGTTAGGTCACTTAGCTGCATCAGTTTTGCAACTTCATTTGTCGACGAAGCCATCTCGGACGAGAAAAACAACACTTTTGCTCTAGTACTGGCTCGATAAAAACACAGATTGACCAGGATGCCTTAGCCACTATTACCGCGCATGAACGACCACGCCATGTCTGCCAATTCATGAAGAAGGTTATCAGCATTCTCGTCACCAAATGATAGCTGACATCACACTATATCTGACTTCATCTTGCAGTGACCATCCGATTTCATTAATTGTACTCAATATCGACAGCATTGCAGCTTGCGAAACTGTCCTCGTGTATGAATGCATCCACGATAACAGTCGTTGCCAAGAACAGAATCCATGTTCGTTATAGCTTGTTTCTACAAAATAGAATAACAGAATAATGTGAGGTTTACACCACGTTCTGCGCATTCGCGTTAGATTTAGTACTATCCGATTGGTTTCAACACCTTCTGTTATAATATGGCTTTTCTTACTAATGTGCCGCCGTAATCCACTGCCTTCATATTGCTCCACTTCGGAGTGTATACTCGATAAGTACGCAGCGCTGTTCATTGAATCTTTTCCAGATCGTGCTCCTGCCTTATGGCAAGTGTCTCTGAGCCATCCGATTTTTAGCAAAGATCTTCCCATAACGGGCACCATACGTATTTCCACCCGCTTTCCCGCTTTTTAGTCACAGCCATTCCGAGAAGACGTTTCAGTGTTGGACATAAGTGCTCATTCACATAGACAGGCGACGCTGATTTATTGCCAAAGTCACTGTTAAGGCGCAGCTTTCTCGCCTTCTCAAGCAAGGCATCCCGTTTCTGTCATCGCATGAACTGTACAATAATACAGCCTGGCTTGTTTCTAGCATGAACACGGTGACAAGCCTCAATGTCACCTGGTTTAACGTTCACCCCTGAAAGCTGTCCAAGTTTGCAAACAACAGCAGTTACGTCCTCGTTAGGGCTACGTTAGGGCTAGGGTTTTGACGACAGCATCACCAGTTCCAGACGGCGACTACACAGTATCCCACTAATTGAGGTGCTGTTGACCCGAAATATTTCTGTGACTCACACCCTCGTGACTGTTGTCGACAACTACGTCCAGCTCCCGCTCCTCAACTTCCGCAACTCGACCCAAACTCTCCCGCAAGGCATCTCAGTGGCCAACATGTCAGCGCTTGATGAATGCGCCGTCGCGGCACTAGACGCCGACACTTGTTCGTCCTTTCTCGCAACCGGCCCCACAAGTCCACTCTCCGACAAAATTACCAGCATGATTGCCCCTGATCTTCCGACTTGTCAAGCCGCGGAACTCCACCACCTCCTAACGACCTATAGAGATGTCTTCGACTTCGATGACCGCCCTCTAGGTGAAACGTCTCTCGTAAGTGATCGAATACGTACCGTAGATGCTATTCTTATCAGACAGCGACCATATCGTGTGTCCCATTCCGAACGCCAGGTCATACAACGAGAAGTTGACAAGATGCTCTCCAAGGGCGTCATGGAGGCTTCCTCAAGACCGTGGGCGTCACCTGTCGTCTTGGTCAAAAAAGAAGGATGGCAGCTGGAGATTTTGCGTTGACTATCGTGCATTAAACAAAATAACGCGCAAATAACTATATCCGCTGCCACGGATTGATGACGCCCTGGACTGTCTTCACGGTGCGAGATACTTCTCATCCATAGACCTGCGCTCGGTTTACTGGCAGATTTCTGTTGATGACTTGGACCGAGAAAAAAACTGCCTTTATCACACCGGACGGCCTCTACCGGTTGAAGTTATGCCCTTTGGATTGTGCAACGCCCCCGCAACGTTCGAACGCATGATGGACTCTCTCCTTCGTGGCTACAAATGGTCCATCTGCCTCTGCTACCTAGACGACGTCATTCTGTTTTCCGCAAAGTTTGAAAGTCACCTTACTCGTTTGGCGACCATTCTAGCTTTCTTTCGTCGAGCAGGACTTCAGCTTAGCTACAAAAAGTGTAATTTCAGCAGACAACAAATCACTGTGCTTGGTCATCTTGTAAGTGCTGCAGGTGTTGAACCTGACCCTGCCAAGACTGGCGCTGTCAAGAACTGCCCTATGCCCTCGTCTACTAAAGCTGTTCGAAGTTTTGCTGGATTATGCTCGTACTTCCACCGTTTTATACGCAATTTCGCCATCATAGCCCATCATTCCCAAAAGCCTCAAAATGGGTAAGGTAATCCCAATTTTTAAAAAAGGTAATCGTGAGTGTTTGAATAATTACCGTCCTATTTGCATTTTGTCTTCTTTAGCAAGGTAATTGAAAAACTTATTCACAAGCGTTTAACTAATTACTTATCCAGATTTAAGCTATTATCTCCTTATAAATTTGGTTGTAGAGAGCATTTGTCAACTGAACTTGCACTTATTACGTTTACTGACAAAGTTAAATTAGCTATGGACGAAGGCCCATTAGTCGGTGCTCTCTTTATTGATTTCACTAAAGCGTTCGATACAATTAACCACCTCATCCTCCTACACAAACTACAATCTTATGGCATTTCTGGCCCGCCCTTGCAGTTAATTCGTGACTACGTAACAGACCGACCACAAATAGTCCAAGTTAATAGTTCCTTATCTTCACCTAAAATTATTATAGAGGCGTCCCTCAGGGATCAATACTTGGGCCATTGTTATTTTTATTGTTCAATAATGATTTGCCTCAAATATTAGCGCATGCTCACTGCCTTCTCTATGCTGATGACACAACCATTTTCATATCCGACAAAAATTCCGTCATACTACTAAACAAACTAAACAATGATCTCGCTAATGTGCATGCATGGTGCCTGAAAAACACGTTATGCATCAATCCATCGAAGACAACATTTATGGTATTTCATACCCCTCAAACATTATTCATAGATTCCTTAGTTGTATCACTTAACAATCACATAATTACAAGATCTTGGTCAACCAAATTTCTAGGCATTATCTTAGATGAACACTTAAAATTCAACCGCCATGCCCAATCTGTTGTTCAAAGAATTTCTTTTGGCATTCACGTTATTATCAAATCGCGGTATTTTTTTCAGCCAAGTATTCTCTTGACTTTGTATTACGCGTATATTCACAGTCATCTTTCATATTGCCGGTCGTCATGGGGTACTACATACTTCACTCATCTCCACAAACTAGAAGCTTTACAAAAGCAAGCGGTACGATTGATGACATTTCAACCTTTTACATCTCGCTCTGCTCCCCCTTTTCGTTCCCTAAACCTTCTCCCCTTGCGCATGCTATTCAATCATAAACTGTTGCTAATAATGTTCCGCCTCATAAATACTGAGTTAGGTGTTGAAAGTTTTACCCGTACTGACCTCACTAATATTAATAACACAAGGTTTTCCGCACGTCGCAATTTGCTCCTTCCTAAAATTCGAACTAACTATGGGAAATTTACTGTCATGTTTTCAGGCATACCATTGTGGAATTCGATTCCGCCCGATATCAAATCATGTGCATTTGAAGCCTTCAAGCGTAAAACTAAGGCATATTATATCAACTCATTACAGAACTCCTAGTATTTTTATTGTGCGATGTAAACGTTATTAAATATATTTGTATTGCACTGTTCCTAATTTTTTTATATTTTTAATTGTTTTTTCTGTCCCTATCAATTACTTTACAGCATTGCTTGTTCCCCATGCTACCACCACGTAGTTTCGTATTAAAACGCAGTTTTTTTTCTTCCTGATGAAGACTTTTTTGTGTTGCATGTTCTAGATACTACAAACACATTTTTGTACTCAAAGCTCTGTTTTTTTATCCTGTTTTTTTTCTTTTTGTTTGTTTTGTTTTTGTTTTCGCTGACAAACACAACCTTTGTATGATGCAGCCTGCTACTGTTGCCACAATTGTACTAACCCCCATTTGTTTCCTGTTTAGGAGGTCGCCCCGACAGTTTTTACTTCGGGACCTCCGATTGTGCAATTACACTTCACCTGTTACATTTTTTGTACTACTGATGAAAATAAATTCAACTTCAACTTCAACCCCTAACCGACCTTCTCAAGAAGGACATGCCCTTCTCGTGGGGCCCCAAGCAAGCGACTGCATTCTCTGCGACGCAACCCTGCGTTGCTCTTCGAGACGCTCCTCCCTGCTGATCCATCCGTACTACAGTGTACTAATCCGTACCAACCACATATGCTCAGGACGTCCTCTCTCGAGCCACAATGGCTCGCCAGGTTGCTCACACTAGGCTAAGTGCGTCGCAGGCCTTCCAAAAAGAGCGGTATAATAACCGGCACAGCGAAGTAGAGTACCCTCCTGGTTCTCTGGTCCTACTCTGGACGGCGTCTCGACGCCAAGGCCTGTGCGAGATGTGCCTCCCTCGCAACACAGGGACCTACAAAGGTATCCGGAAGCTCAACGACGTTGACTACCTCATCACTCCGCTCCAACATCAGCCGCCTTCTTCTTTAGCATCTTCTGGTAATGTCCATGCGTCGCCGCTAAAAACCTACTATACCAGCAGTGCTGATTGATTTTAGAAGGCACCGTGACAGTGCTCAGTCCGCCGGGGGTGATGTTACGAGGCATTGCGTATGAGCCTGCCATTAAAGTACCGCTTTGCTATGCGAAGAGGAAGTCGGGACATGCCGCGTGAGATGCTGTCAGCCATTCTGTTGTAGCAGCAGCCTGTAAATATTGTCACATCTTGTTTGGACAGTAACTAGCGCATGTAATACGGTCCTGTACAAAGAGATGGGTGCCAGAGACAGCATTCTCCTAAGTTTTGACGGGTTGCCCGGATGATCTCGTTTTGTTCTCGCAGCGATGCCCGCATAACGGCTTTGGCTTTTGGCTCAAGGTCACTTGAAGGTCGCCTACAACGGGCGCAAAAATAACCATTTCATGCTTAAAATTTTTAGAAACGTTATCAATGTAGCAAACCGGGAAGGTGTTAGTAAGTCTCGTTTCACGCATTGACTTGCATTTGCTTATCTTTATTCCATACGCCATGTTTTGACTCATGCCATGATAGCATTAAGCTGAGATTCAAGAATTGCTGTGCCATGATTGCTGGTTACTTCTCGAAATATTACGCAGTCGTTAGCAAAGAGATGGACATGGGATGAAATACAAGAAGTCATGTCATAATTTTATATTAGAAATAGTAGTACTCCAAGGACAGACACCAGTACGCCCGAATAGAAAGGACTGATGGGAAAGTCTCTGTTGTTAGCAGACACGAACCGACAACAACTGGACAGGAAATGCTCAAGCCAGTAACTAGTTGGGGTCACGGTTAAGCAAGTGTAATTTACGCATTAACAGTTTATGACGCACCTTACCAAACCCTTTAGAAAAATTTAAAAATATACAATTCCCAAGAGAACAACGGTCAAGAATGATAGGTAGCTGATGTGCGAAAGATGTAAGCTGTTTTTCGCAATAGTAATCTTTTCGAAAATCATGTTGCGAGTGTGTCAAAAAGGAACTCGAATCAAGAAAGCTGGCAGGTTGCAAAACAAGATATGTTAGAGAAGTTTGCATGGGATGCCGGCGAGGGAAATTGGAGGATAGTGGAATGCGGAGTGTTTGTTACCTGTTTTATGGAGTGTAATCACTTTCCCTACCTTCCATTCGACAGGAATAGACAACGTATCAAGTGACTGCTGAAATAGCGTGGTTAGTAATACGGAACTATACACGCTCGGGCAAGACAACCTGGACAACCTGTGATATGGGTTGTCTTGCTCGCCATTGCTCACTTCAGTCCAGCTGCCATTCAAGCAGCGTTTAAAGCGGAAAAGAAAGAAGCTGACTACTACGGGTTCAAAAATTCGCTTGTTATTTCAGCAGAGGGTGCACACTTCTCATGAACTCAATGACTGGCCTTTCGCGCTTGTCAATAGCGACGAGGACATCAATACCTTAAGAAATAGCTGCGTTAAAAAGAATAAAAAGAAGTTGAAATTAACGACTGACGTGCCAGGACATTCCGACTCGCGTTCCTGTTGCGAACAGGAGGTTTCGTGTTCCAAAGCCTGCGTGACTTCATCGGACACTCAACGCGAAAAATCCATATGTAATGACTATCGTTGTTCATAACGAGTGATATTTAGGTTTCGTTATTATTATTCATGTAAGCATTTCGAACACCACGCATACACAAAAGAGAAAGAGAAACAGGCTAGCAATTATCCTATGAAAATGACACCACACCCATCCCGAAAAAGGTTAAGAAAAGAGGAAGAAAAATACGAAAGAAAAATAATAAATGAGGAAAAAACTCGGTGCTCGAATGACCCATTGAGCGAAATGCAGCTCCACTAACGTGAAACCTGGGGAGATGTGAACATGCAGTGATGCACCGCTAATGGGCTGATAGTGCCTTAAGCAATGACTCATAACCCCGTAAACGCGGCCTCCCCATTACGACGACAGAAGTAAAGTTCTACGCTGGATTGATGAGCGGCAACGCAGCCAGCTGTGGAAGACGACGACGACGAACGCGGGAGCAGTAGCACGAGCGCGAGCCGAGCGCGAGCACGAACCGCTTGCTTCAACGCAGCCAGCTGTGGACGACGACTACGATTACGACAGCAGACGCCGACAGCTCGGGCGCATAAAGTGCTTCGCACCTAAAACAAGAAAAGCGGAAGGTAAAGCGAACGCAGGAACCCCGATTGTGGTCGTTCAATATGGGCGTGCAGGCGGGTGCTCTGATGTGTAGAATTGTTCGAGGGGACTATCAACTATACGGAATTTATAAAAGATTACTTGACTTAAAGAACGCAATATATAGATACAAGGGGTCCGAAGTCACACAGATCAATAACGTAGAATATAGTGTGCCCCGAGAATCTATCCTTAGAATAATGGCATTTTTACTATATGATAATGACATTGTGAATAGTAACGGCTGTTCAAATATTGTATGAAACGCGGACGACACAAATGTATTATTTGCATGCTACGTGTTATGTTTTCTGTGTTGTCGTTTCTGCGCACCAGCCAAGCCAGCTGTGCGCGCGCACGCTTTTGCACCCTCTCGTTCGTGTACCCCTTCCCCCCGGCTCCTGTGCCAAGATATCGTCCGCGTTCCCTTCCCCAAACCCGTTCACCACTGCAATATATATATTGCAGTGGTGCCTTCAATAAATGTTGTTCCACCACCAGCTAGCGTCTCGTTGTGCTGCTGCCTGTCGCAGCAGGCCGACAAAGCGCACGCGCCTCGCATGGGCTCCGTACATTTTAATCTCTTGTGCTCAAACAACCACCGCTGGACCCAAACTAACGTCGTAACCAGCTTCCGGAAGTGGTCAGCTACCGATCAAGAGCAGTCCCGACGCCAGGGACCCAGGACAAGGGTTTCTACGACCAGAAGTTCGAGCCGGTCACGGCGTCGATTCCTAACCCTAACGAGATCTTCAGCTCCTCCGTCTGGCCGAGAAACAGGGGCACCGCACCTGCGAACGCGCGCGGCGTCGATATTACAGTCTTCCCGGCTCCTGTGGACTTCGCCCAACGATCCGCACCCCGGTGAGATCAAGTAAGCGCCGCCCCTCCCCTCATGATGGATGTAGTAGAGGTTGAAGGCACAGACATAACACTCGAAGAAATTACCCCTGAAGCAGGGTGGTTTGTTAGCCACCGCCACAAGCAACGACAAACCACGCAGGCATCATCCCTACTCGTACATGGCTTCCTCCATGCAACGGAAAGCGTACGCACCGAGAGTACCCAGCAGTCCTCCCTACGCCGCCCACGAGCCCCACGGCAACCGCGACTTCCTAAGAACGATATCAAGATCGTCATTCGCCCAAGAGACGGTTTCAACGTGGCCAAAGTAGGAAACACCCAGATACGTGACTCAATACTGCAGATCACGGGCATTACAACCGAAGAAGCTGAGGAAGACATATATCGCTCATGCGTGGATAATAACGTCATTGTAGTTAGCACACCAATCATGTCTAACGCCGAAAAATACTGCCGCATCCGCAGTCTCCCCATCGGAGCACTCTGCTACGCTGCCACAGCATACGCCACACCGCCGGAAGACACAGCCAAAGGAGTTATACATAACATCCCTTCATATGACACCGATCAAAACATTACCAAGAGCCTCGTTTACAAGAAGAACCCTACAATTCTGCAGGCCCGACGCATGGGCAACACGAATTCAGTGCTCATCGTATTCGATGGAAAGCAAGTACCGTACCATGTCTACTATCGTGGAGCAGAATACAAATGCTATCTAGATAAGAAGCGCATTGAGGTCTGCGACATCTGCGGCACCGTCGGCCACAGGGCCGATGTATGCCCCACTCCGACCCAGAAGAAATGCAAGAGCTGTGACACAGTAAATCCGCCGGCTGATCATACCTGTCAACCTTGCTGCGCGCTCTGCGGCAAGGACCACACGACTGGCGATAAGGCCTGTCATCGCCGCTTCCAGACACCACACCTCCTACTCCAACGACGAAGGGAACGCCTACGACTGGAACAAGAAGAAGCGAACCAGGAGACTCGGCCATCGACCTCTGCAAGTGGAGACTCAGTTCAGCCAACACTGAAGTCGACGCCCCAACCACTAGCTCCCGAACGCAGCAACTCTCGTGGACGCAGCCGGTCTCGTGGACGCAGCCACTCCCGAAGCGGACCGGATTCAACACCGACGCAGCATCAACGAAATGCCACCCTTAGAGCGACCACAGCTAAAGTCCAAGACACTCCCCCCAAGGTAAGCTGGGCCAGCATTGTCTCCCACACAGGTCACACCACACAACCTAAAGCCACCACAGTGAACACAGTGATGCTACCATGCACAGCTTCATGCAGGAGCTCCGATCCTTACGTGCTGAGATACAAGACCTCAAGACAGAAAACGTTAAGCTCAAATCACAACTTGCAGACACACAACCCAAGCGATTAACATCAAATGCAGACATTGTTCCTGTCCCTGCAGTGGAGTCTCCGCACACCATCCAACAATCAACCCCGCACAAACGCAAAGCCCTCGAATCCATCACGCAAGCGACATCATCAGCATATACTCCAGAAGGGAGTGTCAACTCTGAGGCTCTCACTGAGCTTCAACAGCGGATCGAACGTAAACTCCGCGAAGCATTAGACTGCAAACTCGCCGAATTGCTCGACGCCTCCATTACAAATGCTCTCGAACGCGCAATGGACACCCTCCTAGCTGCGAAACTCGAAACGCTACTACTATCCAGAATTGAGCAGGCCTTTGCAGCAAGAGAAAAACAGCGGCAAGAAAAATGGACGTCATGGACAAAGCCTTTCAAGACATGGTCGCGACCCTGGCTCAAAATCACAATACCCGTTTGACAGAGTTGGAAAATTCCCTACTCCGTCTCAGAGCAGGTCCCATAAAGAAGCCGTTCTCCCGTCCCGACAAAGATGGCTGCGACCATCACCTCTCTCTCCGGTACCCAACAGCCTTTGGAAGATTGGGTCGCATCCTTGCTGCAAGATGTGAGCGACGCAACTAAATCGGTGCCAGAGGAAGCCAATCTGCAGGAGGCAGATAGCAAGTTACTGCATATGTGGGAAGCCCTCGCCAGTCTGCAGCGCAGATACAAACGCAACAATCTCAACCGAACGCTCAGAAAACGCATTGCCACGCTCGCCCTTCATATCGAAGACTATGCACAACAACTTACTCGTCAAAATTGGCACAGTAGATGCGACAGCATGGAGCGGCAACCAAACCTACCCAAAACGTGGAATATCCTTCGTTGCCTCCTCAATCCGGCCAACAGCAAGAACACACAACAGCACAACTTGCAAAATATTATTCGCACCCATCCGGGCACGGACGCACAAATTCTTTAAGAGCTGATAGACCGCTACGTAGGACCTCAACCTACTACACCAGCTCCAGCATGCACTGGCACCGCTAATGACCATCTGGACGTGCCCATACATTCAGCAGAAGTACGTGCAGCCATCCTCGCACTCCACCCTAACTCGGCCCCGGGACCTGATGGCATTACTAATAAAATGCTTCGCAACCTAGATGAGGATTCTCTAACAGCCCTCACGGCTTATTTTAACGAGTACTGGCAAACTAGACAACTCCATCCACAATGGAAAGAAGCCAAAATAATTATGATTCCCAAACCCGGGAAGAGCCTCCTACTCGAAAACCTCCGCCACATCTCACTTACTTCATGCGTCGGAAAGGTCCTGGAACACGTCATTCTCAGACGCTTACACAAACATATGGACGACAACGATCTCTGCCCCAATACTATGGTTGGCTTCCGCGCTAAACTTTCTACTCAGGACATCATGATTCAGCTCAAACACCAAATTATCGATGGCGATAAAACCTCGAGGCTGGACACCAGAGCCATCTTGGGGCTAGACCTAACTAAGGCTTTCGATAACGTCACGCATGAGGCCATACTCACCCAACTAGCACAACTCCAGGTTGGACACCGAACATATAACTACGTCAAGGATTTCCTGACAGGTCGCACTGCCACCATCACCACCGGAGGGCTGCAGTCGCCAATTATTCACCTTGGCAGCAAAGGTACGCCGCAAGGATCGGTTCTGTCCCCTTTTCTGTTTAACGTAGCCTTGCTCGGATTACCGCCTGCATTAGCTAGCATCCCCAACCTCAAGCATAGCCTCTACGCGGACGACATCACCCTGTGGGTCACCGGGGGCAGCGACGGGGACATCCAAGACACGCTGCAGCAAGCCATCAACGAGGTTGTTGCATACGTAGAACCACGCGGCCTTGGTTGCTCCCCGCATAAATCGAAGCTCCTTCTATACAGGCCTACGTGGGGAAGTCGACGCCCAGACCCTCATCTCCCAGAGATACAACTCCACGTGCATCAGCAACTCATACCTACAGTGCCTAGCATCCGTATCCTTGGCTTACGCATCCAACAAAACGGCAGAAACACGGAGATGCTCAAGCAATTAGATAGTCATGTACACCAAACCACTCGCCTCATACCACGCATCGCAAATCGACATCACGGCATGAAAGAAAACAACCTCATTCGTCTGGTAGCCACCTACACCCTTAGCAGGATCACCTACGTCGCCCCATACCTTCACCTCAATGCGACTGACAAGCTCAAACTCAACACCATGATTAAGAGGGCCTATAAGCAAGCCCTACAGCTTCCAATTTCCACATCTAACGAGAAACTGGATGCCCTCGGCCTTCACAATACCATAGACGAGCTTATTGAAGCTTAGCGTATAACCCAATATGAACGACTCACCAACTCCACTACGGGCAGACACATTCTGCGCACCCTAGGCATAACCTACACCACCCAATTCGGACGAAAAGTACCCGTCCCTCCAAACATTCGCGCTCAGTTAGTTATATCGCGCATACTTCGTAATATGCACTCAGAACACAATCAGGAGCGACATGCAGACAGAGCTAAACATCTACAAAAGCGCTATGACCACGCCGCAGATGTAGCCTACGTGGACACCGCGGAATACCCCCACCAGAACGCCATGGCGGTCACCGTAGTCACGGGCTCGCAGTACCGCCTCGCCGCGGCCGTATCAATACTCACCACTCAACCCAAAGGAGGAGAGGAAACAGCCATCGCCTTGGCTTATGCCTCTACCAATGCACAGTACATCATCAGCGATTCAAAAACGGCCATTCGCAACTACACAAGAGGACTCATAGCACCCCAAGCACAGAAAATACTCTCCGACACTTCCGCCTCAAGGCAACGCCGCGTACAGATCTGGGCCCCTGGTCATTCGGGTCTGCTGGAAACGAAGCCGCCCACGATGCCGCCCGAGCTCTCGCACACCAGGCGCATCATCCGTCTCCTGCGTCTTCCGGCCCTGATGAGCCCTTAGTTCTGCACCGCGGACACGCGCGCAACCGCATGGTCACATTCAGAGAAATCCTCCTCCACTACTGCAGAGAGCGATTACGCTACCCACCAGCACACAAAACACTGAATAAATCACAATCCACCACTTGGCGACTATTTCAGACGCGAACTTTCCCAAACCCCGTGCTATACCACCGAATTTACCCCGATGCATACTCCCCACTCTGCAAAGCTTGCGAGGCCCGCGCTGACCTCGATCACATCATCTGGGCATGCCCGAAAGCTACACCCACCAACACTCACCGCACTAACACTACACACATCATAACTACGGCCGAGCAGTGGGAGACTTTGCTGCTCAGCTTGGACCTAGAAGAGCAGCTCTGGGCCGTCCGGATGGCCGAAGACGCAGCCAGAAAACAAGTGCTGGCCGCCGTCTGAGGAAGGGGAGGCCTGGGGGTTAGTCTCCCAACCCCCGCCGCCCCCAGACCCCATCATGGACAAAATAAAGTTTTATCCCTCTCTCTCGCAGCAGGTTACTACACTACGCTAACGACATACATTAACTTTATAAACAAGTAAACATGTGGATGGCAAAATTAAGTCTGGCTAGAGTCAAATACATTCATTTGAATGTTAACAAACCATTGTTCTTGCACTTCAGGGCTAAAGGACTAGAAGGGCCTGCATAGCTTCCAATAAAGTTTCAAAAAAGTTTTATCCAACACTTAACTTTCTGTTTTGAATGTCCTATTTCAAGAAAATCTCCCGTGGTCTCCTCATATTCTATCGCTCAGCGTCAATTTAAGAAAGTAAATTTGAATTTCAAACGCGTTAATGTATTATTTGCCTATAACTACAGAAAAATGGCGAAAGCTTGCACTAGGCCGCGCAAAGCTCAAGAAGACGCAGCGAAGCTGGCCGATTGATTGTGTCTCTTGGTTGCAGCTAGGTTATCTCCTTCTTTCTTTCTCTCTCTTTTCTTTCTTTCTCTCCTCTCCTCTTTTCTTTCTCTCTCTCTCTCTCTCTCGCTCTCATTTTCTCTTTCTCTCTCCCAAAGGTAATTGTGTTGCAATCGTCAGTACAATGCAACCATATGGTACCCATAAATGCACGTTCTACAAGCGTGGGTGTATAGCGCAGTGGTTATGACGCTTGCCTTGGGACCGTGGGTACCCGGGCTCGAATCCTGCCTTGCCAAGTACGCTCATTTTGTTTTGTTTGTTCATTTCTCTCGGGCGGCGAGCGCACACGCGCCAGGAAGACGTCACGACATATGCGCAGTAGCGCGCAGCTGGCGGTAGCTCAGCGGAGCCGTGTCTGTCTGGCGTCGTCCGGGTACCATGGCTACAGCGGGGCAGTTTCGTGCCACACGCACAAATTACGGCTGGCTTAAACTGCGGAAGGCGACGACGCTCGAGCCAATGCTGATGATGATAATCTCGTGGCACACGCACAAATTACGGCTGGCCTTAAAAAGCTTACCTACAATGCACTTATCCACTCACGTATAACCTACTGTGGTTTAGTATGGTGCCCAACAACGCAAACTGAGCTGAACAGTTTAGAGTCATTACAAAAACGAGCAATCAGAGTAATATGAAATCTTCGCGTCAGGCAACGCACTAAGCCATACTTTCGAAAACTGCTCAAATAAAGCAACTCGTTGCACAGATACAAACTAACGCTGGAAATATTCCATCATCATAAAGCAAACCAATTATTGTTGCACTAAATATTATACGTGTGCTAGAACATACGCCTACACGCCCAGAAAACAATCAGTACACAAACCTCTTTCACCTACGAACTATGGCGATCAAAAGTTATCTCCTTCCACAGACCTTAAGCCAATGCGCTGTAATTTTGGACCTTTACTACGTGAGGCGATCTCAATTGCTAAATTGAAAAAGCTTGTGAAAGAGCTTGTGGTGGTGTGCGGATAGAATATGAGGAGACCAGGAGAGATTTTCTTGAAATAATACACTCAAAACAAAAAGTTAAGTGTTGGATGAAACTTTATTGGAAGCTATGCAGGCCTCTAGTCCTTTGGCTCTGAAATGCAAGAACAATGCATTGCTAACATTCAAATGAATGTATTTGATTCTAACCAGACTCTTAATTTTGCCATCCACAAGTTAACTTGTTTATAAAGTTCATGTATGTCGTTAGCGTAGCCTGCAAATAATACATTTGTGCCGTCCGCGTTTAATACAATATTTGAACAACCGTTACTATTCACAATGTCATTATCAGTATAGTAAAGGTACCATTGGTCTAAGGATAGATCCTCGGGGCACACTTTATTCAACGTTATTGATTTGTGCGACTTCGGACCGCTTGTATCTATATATTGCGTTATTGATGTCAAATAATCTTTTATAAATTCCGTATAGTTGATAGTCCCCTCGAACAATTCTACACATCAGAGAACCTGCCTGCACGTCCATATTGAACGACCACACTCGGGGTTCCTGCGTTCGCTTCACCTTCCGCTTTTCTTGTTTTAGGTGCGAAGCACTTTATGCGCCCGAGCTGTCGGCGTCTGCTGTCGTAATCGTAGTCGTCGTCCACAGCTGGCTGCGTTGAAGCAAGCGGTTCGTGCTCGCGCTCGGCACGCGCTCGTGCCACTGCTCCCGCGTTCGTCGTCGTCTTCCACCAGTGGCGTAGCCAAGGGGGGGGGGGGGGTTCAACCCCCCCCCTCCCCCCCCCACTAAGCCACCCTTTTCTCTCGTCGTTTCGCGCTGACATATTTCAAGAAACCGGTGCTACTTTCACACTTTCATTCCTGGGCGCTTCCGTTTGGGTTGGTAATTTACAGCGAATCATGTCTGCATATGAAAAAAAACTGTCACGGTGTTTGTCAAGGCCTTGAAACTCTGTGAGGTTTTGGGCGCGAATGTGGCGGCCGCATTCTGAAACAACAAATGCGCAACAAATGAAGCAAAAAATGCGGCAGCCGCATTTTAGATGAAGGCGAAAATGCTCGAGGCCCGTTTACTTAGATTTAGGTGCACGTTAAAGTCCCCAGGTGGTCGAAATTTCCAGTATACATTTCCGCCGCTTCCCTTCAGGTGCCGGTTAGGCCGCGTTCGCGTAGGAACTTGGTCTCGAAGCTGTCGGAAGCGGCAAAATGTTGCAAAAATCCGCCCGCCCAGGCGGCAAAACAGGCAGAAAAACAGGCGGCGAGCCAAATTGGTCTCGCACCGATTTTTTCGCCACGGCGAAGCGGAAACGCGGCGGAAAGTCGTTCTGCTCGACCGGAAGCTACACTAGCATGTAAACTTCCGGTCGTAACATTGAACATGGCACCAAAAGTGTAGGCTGTAATGCTGATCGACGCGATCAAGAACCACCCCTTGCTCTACGACAAGAGTGGCACTCAAACGTACTGTCAGTAATACTCGCGATAGTATTCAACGTCGCGCGACAGGAGGTGCGGAAACGAAGCCTTGGCGTGACCCAACTACTCGCGCTTTTGCAAAACCAGTTGAACCCACCACCGCCGTTTCCGAGGTGTCCGCGTCTTTCGTTTATTCATTGTCCATTTCTAGAAAACAAGTAGGTAGAAGTATAAGAGCCATTTCTTCTTCCACTTCCATGGAAGACAATAGTTAGGCAGATTCCTCGTTGGCGCTCCATAATTCTCCTCGCACGTGCACGGTATGTTGCAGAAGTCGCGGGGTGCTTTTCTCGTCGCGACGATAGATTGGGAGCGCAGGTCTCACGTAGTACGCGCAGGCTTCGGCGAGCCCCAACACAAGGGCCAGTCGGGTTTTAGCTTTGGTGTTCCCGTTGCCGCTTTCGTGTCCTGGAGGCGCCGAAAATAATACGAAATGATGAAATGTTATTACAACTTGTAAATAAAAGCTATTAAAGAAATATAATCACGCCTAGGCAGCAACCTGTGACACAGCGCTACCGCGCCCGTGTGTGGAGAATTACAGAACGCCAACGAGGAACTTACCGAAGGTCGCAGATGACACGCGAAATTGCGCAAGATGATCACTTTTGATGACGGGTGGGTCAGTTAATGAACATACCGCTCGAAATAATGCGATAATGAGCGCCACCACGCCGACAAACGTACGCAGACTAGATGGATGTGGACGAAAGCGGCAGCTGCGGCCGCGGTGGTGCAAAACAAATGTGAACTTGGACATGCGCGGAAAAGATTTTCCGGCCGCTTTGGCCTCTCCACCCGCTTGCCGCTTCCCAAATGTGAACGTAGCCATAGTCTGCAGCGCAAAACGTCTCTCGTTTGCGATTGCACCCCTACGGAAGGCTGGTAGTTACTGTTGTGTTGCTGAATCCCAAACCAGCAATTACGAAATGCTGGTAGTTGCTGTTGTGTTGTGGAATCCCAAACCAGCAATGTACACACGAAAGGGTTGATGCCAGCAGTGAAATTCCACCGACTCGCAACAGAATGAACGAAACAGACAGCCGACAAGCATGGACTACTGCTGTGCGCAGTACAGCGTAAGTAAACTCTTGTTGCAGGCGCTGACAGTTATCGTCGGAGTTCACGCGTCCTGAGAAATTGATTATGTGCACTATGCACTGAACAAGACCGGAGTTCATTCCTGCATCACTAGCACACCAATCAGTCGAGATTCTGTGAGGTACAAGGCCGCTTCCTGTTTGCACCGGCCTAAGTGAAGCAGAAATGACTCGCACGCACTACTTAAAATGCGTACACATGCCATAACTATGCAGTGCGGTGAAATATTCTGTACAATTCTGAATCTGTTGACGTAAAGGCAAATGACGGCTGCACGCTCGCACACAGCGGAAGACACAACGGCCCATGCACTTGCCGCAGGAAATGCAACCCTCTCGTATGAGGGAGCAGGGCGACGAAAGCTTCGTAAAAAAAAAAAAAAAAGCATTACTCGTTTTTGCGCGTATTTAAGTTTTCTAGCGCAAAGACGCAGCGAACAAGCTATTGCTATGGGAGTAGGTATAGCCTTGTCACACGTGCATTTTCACATGTATAGCCGTCCTTGACCATTAAAACGCACTTCGCCCCGACGAGGACGACGCCATCTACGCTTAACGGAGATTAACAATTAATGATGTCTTCTCCGATCGGGCGGGTCGTCAAAATAATGCGTTTTCTAAGACTGGTCCATTCAGTGGCGCTATGAGAGACGGTTGCTCCAAACGCCCACTGTACCTGTCGTACTTACTGTATTTTACTGAGCTTACATTACTTTTTACTTAATTTCTGCACAAGCACACAGTGCCACACACACACGCGAGGGGGGGGGGGGGGTTCCCATGTCTTTGATATACATGCATAGAGTGTGCTTAAACTACCGATACTTATTATCGATCACGTCATGTAGTGGAAAACAGACGCTTGCCCCCCCCCCCTGGTCGGACCGATGACCCCCCCCCCCCCCCCCCCCCGAAACAAATTTCTGGGTACGCCCCTGTCTTTCACAGCTGGCTGCGTTGCCGCTCATCAATCCAGCGTAGAATTTTACTTCTGTCGCCGTAATGGGGAGGCCGCGTTTACGGGGTTATGAGTCATTGCTTAAGGCACTATGAGCCCATTAGCGGTGCATCACTGCATGTTCACATCTCCCCAGGTTTCACGTTAGTGGAGCTGCATTTCGCTCAATGGGTCATTCGAGCACCGAGTTTTTTCCTCATTTATTATTTTTTTTGTGCACGCGAGCTATGGTGTGTTACTAAATTTGGTTCCATTTCTCGTTATGGTATGTGCATCGTGAGAAGCTTGCCTATTGTACACACTGACAATGTTGTGGCATTGTTATGATGAACCTTGCTACAGTTGCTGTGTAAGGTGGCATGGCCTCTCAGGTGCTTGTTGTGCCTTTGCATAAGTCCCCCAAGACAATGTACGTAAATTGTCTGAAGTAAACTCGACAACAACAACCACAACAACTAATCTTGATTTAGGACCAACCTTCGATTGCCTTGCTTTGGTACGGAAATCAGGAAAGGGCAAATGGGATCGAATAGGTCCTTTTACAGGGAGTAGGCTACTTGATAAGTATTATGGGAGTCGTGTTCAAACTCACACTTCTGCGGTAATGAGTACTTGCATGCCGAATATGCGTTCCCTATCAAATCGGACCACCGTGCTAAGCATAAGGGAATCAGAGCACAGAAAATGCCGAAATTAAAGGTGAAAGTCAGGTGGGTGCTTGCCCCTGAGTACGCTTTCGCAGAGTACGCTTTCGGAAGCAGTGCACAGAATCGACCAGGAAACATAAAAGCAGGCGTATACGGTGAGTGTTGGAGACACGTACCCGGAAGCGCTCTTCGTAGGTGGTTCCCCGAATGATGACCGGCAGTACGTCCTTGCTCTGCATGATGTCCTGAAGGGTGTCGTAGCGTGCCCGCGGGTCCTTCATGGTCAGGCTGGCCTTCATGTGGCCCGTGAAGCCCGCTGCCAACACGAACACGGCCAGCCACCAGGTACCGATGAGCCACCGCTTGGCGGAGCCACGTGTCACCCGGGCAGACGCTGCGCAGCAGCCCAACATGAAGATCCCAACTGCGGCCACACGCAACGACCCTGGGGCCGTTCTTACGTGGTAGGCTCTCGCAATCAGGACTACTAGAGCACTGCACGGGCTCCGGCTTACCCGAAAGCCCGGGCCCGGCCCGGCCCGTGGGCCGGGTCGGGCCGGGTGGGACAGTTTTTTCACGGGCTCGGGCCGGCCTCGGGCACGACATGGGCTTTTTGACCCGGGCCCGGGCCGGGCTCGGGCCGGGCTCGGGCCGGGCTCGGGCCGGGCTCGGGCCGGGCTCGGACTTTCTGGTGGTGTGCATGTATACGTGCAGCGAGTTATCCTCGCGCGTCTCGACTTAAAAAAACCTGTTGCCCCGGTGCAGCTGGAAGCTAGCATTGCTACTCCTGTGTACTTCCCTTTCCTTCTTCCGTCGTATTTTGCGCTGTTTGAACAGAATGTAAAAGTCCAAAAAGACCGAAGTCGCCTCAAACCAAAGAATGCCATCGTATTCCTTACCTAAATCAATGTAATTAATGCTTTCAGCGCGGTGTAAGCGCGTTCGCGACTTGCTGATTCTTCAAAGGCGAATTGGTAAAACGATTACTGGTAAGATAAGATAATTTGTCACGAGGCTGAAATATGGCGCTGCGTCCATCTATGATTGCACGCATGTTCTCAACTGGCCGCCTAGCATCAGCACATTACGCTGCACCGTGGAAGAACGAGAAGCTTTCTTTCTCCATTTACTCCATCCATGCACTGCGCTCAGGACCTGCCGTGGCGTGGAGATCAGTGGTCGTGGCTGCGCTTCGGCTAGAGTGTACTAGAATACGGTTGAGTGGGACGAGTGGCTGGGGCGGCGCATGCTTTGCAGTGAGGCGCCCGACGTGGAAAAATACTGTGGGGGCGTTGGGATAGGAGTGAATTGAGCCGCATGAAAGGCGCGCCGTTGGAAAGTGCTGGCGATTCTGCTCGGCAGGGTCATTCGTCCTACTTCGCGCATTAGTATTTGCGTTCAGACCGCTCAAATAGTGATCATAATTGCATATGACATGTATTTGTGCCTTAAGAATAAATTCCTTTCATTCTCTTCTTTATTTTATTTTTTCAGTGCCACTCGGTGGTCTTTTTCGGTCTCGGGCCGGGTACGGGCAGGTTTCGAGCCGGGCTCGGGTCGGGCTCGGGCGTAAAGTAAAGGGGTGGCGGGCCGGACCGGGCGGGTAACGTAGATTGTTTCCGGGCCCTGGCCGGGCCCGTGTCTCACCATAAAACTTTTGGTCGGGCTCGGGCGGGTAGCCCGACGTAAAATCGGCCCCGGGCCGGGCCCGGGCTGAAAAAATTGGCCCGTGCAGTGCTCTAACGGCTACTGCAACTGTTCTTTCGGGGATAGTCAGAAATACACAGACGGTAAATACACAACTCAGAAATACACAGACGGATCAGGGTGCACACAGAAACTGCCGTGAATCGCAGCGTCATGTATCGGGCAAGAAACAATACAGGATCTAATTTTAACACGCAATAATTAGTTTGGTCGCCGTCAGACGTGGCGCAGTGTTTCTAGCCGCAATACGGCGTAACTACCATTGCAAAGTGCAGAAGTGGTTTTATATCTGTTGGCGCAACAAATATTGCGCCGATTTAATACGAATATATTTGTGGCCCATTTCCCCCCAAGAAAGGATCGTGTAGACACTAAAGTTTTTAGGAAGCTTCAGGAGCATGACGTTGACTTTTATTTTGCTTGTAGCGTTTTCTTTTCTTTTTTTTTGTCACGCCTTTTCTTTTATTCCTGTGCGGTGCACTTATTTCTGCTAGCTTTTTTTTTTCTTGTGAATTTAAATACTTTTCTGTTGTACGCGTGAGAGTGCGTAGGGAAAAATGATCTCGGAGACAGACAAGAAACAAGCAGAATGAGAAGTGCGTGAACTGGTGGACCTGCTGAATGCGACCACATTTGTTAGTTTGGAAGAGGCGGACGAAGCGGAATTTATGTGTCGGCTGCGCGTACTAAGCGGGCGACTAGATCGCCTAGAAGGTGCGAACTCGAATATAGCTTAAGCGGCGACCAAGAAGGTAATAATGAAAGAAATACTTTGATCTCGGAGACCAATAAAGAAAAGGAGAAAACTCGAGGAATAACAGAGCAACGCTGTAGAGACCGAGCGAGAGAACGTAGATCGGTGGAGGCACTGTCGGAGGCGGTTATAGCAGGCGGAAACTCCAACGTGATAAGGCGCAAAAACATTATGCTAGAAAGGGTGAAAGGGAACAGACGTCTCCAGGTTCATACGTTTCAGGGGCACACAGCCGGGACGGTGGCCAATTAATGGAAGCAATGTAGAACTGACAGCGGGTCGTAATCTTGTAGTGGCGAGTGATCTGATTTCTGCTTTTTAAGGTGAATGGAATGCGCGTACAAAACGAAATCACAGGACAACTAGGTGAGATAAGGGTTGTTTGTCCGGCCGTACAAATAGCGGTATGCATCAAATCAGGAGTGACGGGTCAGGGCTATGATGCGAAAATGGCAGTAGGTGCTGCTAATAGGGACCGGCAAACGTGATGCAGTTTGAGGTGTTAAACATCAAAAGGGACGTGCAACGGTTTGGAGGAAAATTGGTTTCATCCTGGATGATAACAGGGTGAGAATGCTTCATCATCATCATCATATCATCGTCATCAGCCTATATTTAGGTCCACTGCAGGACGAAGGCCTCTCCCTGTGATCTCCAATTACCCCTGTCTTGCGCTAGTTGTTTACAACTTGCGCCTGCGAATTTCCTAACTTCATCACTCCACCTAGTTTTCTGCCGTCCCCGACTGCGCTTCTCTTCTCTTGGTATCCATTCTGTAACCTTAATGGTCCACCGGTTGTCCATCCGACGCATTACATGGCCTGCCCAGCTCCACTTTTTCCCGCTTAATGTCAATTAGAATATCGGCTATCTCCGTTTTCTCTCTGATCCACACCACTCTCTTCCTGTCTCTTAACGTTAGGCCTACCATTTTTCGTTCCATCGCTCTTTGTGCGGTCCTTAACTTGTTCTCGGGCTTCTTTGTTAACCTCCAAGTTTCTGCCCCATATGTTAGCACCGGTAGAATGCAATGATTGTAGACTTTTCTTTTCAACGACAGTGGCAATCTCCCACGCAGGATTTCGTAATGCCTGCCGTATGCACTCCAGCACAATTTTGTACTTATTTAAATTTTTTCCCCATGATCAGGGTCTCCTGTGAGTAATTGACCTAGATAAACGTACTCTTTTACAGACTCTAGAGGCTGGGTGGCGATCCTGAATTCTTGTTTCCTTGCCAGGCTATTGAACATTATCTTTTTCTTCTGCATATTAATCTTCAAACCCACTCTTACACTTTCCCGGTTAAGGTCCTCAATCATTTGCTGTAATTCGTCCCCATTGTTGCTGAATAGGACAATGTCATCTGCAAACCGAAGGTTGCTGAAATATTCGCCGTTGATTCTCAATGCTAAGCCTTCCCAGTCAAAGAGCTTGAATACTTCTAAGGATGCAGTGAATAGCATTGGAGAGATTGTGTCTCCTTGCCTGACCCCTTTCTTGATAGGTAACTTTCTACTTTTCTTGTGGAGAACCAAGGTTGCCGTGCAATCATTGTAGATATTTGTCAAGATATTCACGTATGACTCCCGTACTCCTTCATTACGCAATGCCTCTATGACTGCTGGTATCTCTACTGAATCAAATGCTTTTTCATAATCTATGAAAGCCATATAGAGAGGTTGATTGTATTTAACTTATTTCTCTAGTACCTGATTGAGGACATGGATATGATCCATCGTAGAATATCCCTTCCTGAAGCCAGCCTGTTTTCTTGGTTGTCTGAAGTCAAGTGTTGCCCTGATTCTATTTGAAATTACCTTGGTGAATATTTTATACAATACTGAAAGCAAGCTAATGGGTCTATAATTCTTCAATTCTTTAACGTCTCGCTTCTTATGGATGAGTATAATGTTGGCGTTCTTCCAGCTTTCTGGTACACTTGAAGTCGTGAGGCATTGCGTATAAAGGGCCGCAAGCTTCTTAAGTATGATATCTCCTCCAACCTTGATTAAATCGACTGTTATTCCATCTTCTCCAGCAGCTTTTCCCCTGGTCATGTCTTTCAAAGCCCTTCTAACTTCATCGCTATTTATAGAAGGGGCTTCTGTATCCTGTTCATCACTACTTTGAATGAAAGGAGCTTGGCTGCTCTGGGTACTGTATAGGTCAGTGTAGAATTCTTCCGCTGCTTTTAATATGTCATCGAAATTGCTGATGATATTACCCTGCTTATCTTTCAGTGCATACATTGTACCTTGTCCTATGCCTAGTTTTCTTCTCACTGGTTTCATGCTGTGTCCATATTTTACAGCTTCCTCAAACTTTTCCCCGCTATAATTTCGGATATCCATTACTTTGTTCTTGTTGATCAGTTTCGACAGTTCAGCGAATTCTATCTGATCTCTCGAGTGTGAGATTTTCATGTTTTTCCGTTTCTTTATTAGGTCCTTTGTTACTTGGGAGAGCTTACCTACTGGTTACATTGGTGCCTTACCTCCCACTTCAATTGCTGCTTCTGAGATCAATCTAGTTACGATTTCATTCATTACCTCTATGTTGTCTTCATCTTCCTGTTCTACAGCTGCATATTTGTTTGCGAGCACCAGCCTGAATTAGTCTGCTTTTACCCTTACTGCGTATCGGTTGGCCTATTTCTTCATAACTAACTTTATTCTTTCTCTCTTCAAATTGAAAGAAATCCTAGACCTCACTAACCTATGGTCACTCCACTTTACCCTACCTAACACTTCTACATCCTGTACTATGCTGTGATCGGCAGAGAGTATGCAATCTATTTCATTCCTTGTTTTTCCATTAGGGCTTTTCCAGGTCCACTTTGTGTTGCTGCGCTTCCTGAAGAAGGTATTCATTATCCGGAGCCTATTCCTTTCCGCCAATTCTACCAACATGTCTCCTCTAGTGTTGCTAGAATCGATGCCGTACTTGCCAATTGCTTGCTCGCGAGCCTGCTTTTTCCCACTTTTGCATTGAGGTTGCCCATGACTACAGTATACTGAGTTTGCACCTTTCTCATTGCTAATTCAACATCTTCATAACACAGTTCTATTTCTTCATCATCGTGACCGAAGGTTGGGGTGTAGGCTTGTACAACTTTCATTCTGTACCTTCTCTTCAGCTTTATTACGACGACTGCTACCCTCTCAATAATGCTGTACAATTAATCAATGTTGCCGGCATGTCCTTATGGACTAGAAATCCTACTCCGAATTCTCTCCTATCTGGAAGACCTCTGTAGCAGAGGACGTGGCTGTTAGTCAGCACTGTATAAGCCTCCACAGTTCTTCTCACCTCACTAAGGCCAATAATATTCCAGGCAATACCTGATAATGCTTCAAATAGCCCTGCTAAGCTAGCCTCACTCGATAGGGTGCGTGTGTTGAAGGTTGCCTGGTTCAGTTTCCATTGGCAGCTTGTCCAGACCCATAGCCAGGACCTTCTGCCGCGTAGCAGGTCTGACCGCCGCCTTGGTCAGGTGCTCCGTAGCCGCTGGGGACTGAGGGCCAAAGGTTGATTTTAGGAGTCATTAGGGAGGTAGCGGCCGAATACTGCACCAATTCGTGTTTTTGTGAGGGAGTGACTTTGAGGAAGCTTAGTGGGTCTTCCTAGTTTGGTTGCACCTTAACTAGTATAGCCCCACTAGCTCTCGGCGATATTTTTCTTTGCCGGTGTCAGGCGCCACTGCATGCATGAAAATGTAGTGGACTGGACGAGGATTCGGACTTACGACCTTCAGATTACTATACTATACAAAAAAATGAATCGACCAGAACACTACCAGTCTATGCATACAACACCAAAATCCTCCAACTTAACTGCAGAATGATCCTAACTAATTGATAATTGAACTGTCATATGTTCGTACTCTACAAAAGTAGTCCACCGTAAGTGTGTCCTATTCTTAATCTACAAACAAGTACTTCCTTATACCGTGCGGTTCTCTCGGTTATTAGGTTCCCTAATTTTGGTTTAACCATGTGTAATTTATTCGATTCTTGAGTATCACATTGTCCTTGCCAATGCTTCCTCAGCTTAAAGTGCAAAAAAGACTTTAGGTCTCTGACAGGGATGCGGATATATTTGCATCTGTGTCACTAAAACTTATTGACGTAGTGTTTTCGTCAGCAGCTACATTGACTTTTATACGTCCGAGGCCAGGTACCCAGCATAAGACAATCACTTTATTGCACATACTATACGCAGAGCACAACAAGCTGTACAGTTAATTAAAAATTGAGGTCTGATGTTTTTGTAAACTAATTAGGACTCTGCCTACACTTAAAGAGTCCGAGCACACAATACCCCTGGTAAAAGTTATTAGAGTTATATGTTGCGGGAACCCTGAGTTCCCATGACCGCCGCACGCGCGGCGAACGTCGCGTCGGGCGCATGCGCGCCAGGCAGGATGGGGAAAGGGTAAGCCTTCCTTTCGCGGGCGGCGCAAGGGATTCGCAAGCGCTATCTGCGCCACCGGGTGTGTCACGTGAGATCCCTCTGACATCGCCCGGGTCTCTTTTGGTCCCAGCAAGCGGCGATGGTGGAAGTCTCCGCCGCCGCTCCCGTATTCCCCAGTTGGTAAGTCAGAAGCCCTTCTTTACCTAGTGTATTATTCTCATCGAGGGAACCCTCAGCGATGTCAACTATAGATAGCTGGCCTGCACTAAGTGTAAGTTGCAGTCGTAATAAATGCTTTCCGAGTGCACACGTGGTTGTCGTCTATTGGTTCCACGAGCTTGTACCGGACCGCGGTTGATGGGCAGGCATGCGCCAACCGCGGGACTCGGTGTGTCGAGGCAGAGAGCCCTAGGCATCCCCCCTTATCTCGACAATGTTTAACAACGATGAGTATCGCGTATGCTTACGCTTTAAAAATACCTTGAAATACTGCAGTTCTTTGTCACTATTGGTTAATTCAGTATTTTTTTGCTACTGATGCTGCTAGTTGGCTTTTCATGTCTTCTGTGGTTTTATGAGCGAACTCGAGGCTCTGCGCAACGTTGCGTGGCTGAGTTCGAAATTCACGCATTTCATTTCTGAGGTCCCTCTCAAAGGATTCGCGTGACATTTTCGTTTCCTGTTTAAGATAATCCCTGAGTTTCACGAGATCATTCTTGATGACTTCCTTAATCTTTGCTATGTCTTTCGACATGAATGAAAGTGGCACGTTACAAGGATAGTACACAAAATCAAGTATCAAAAATAACAATAAGCACAAGCGACGATTTAGATGAATTAAGTTGAAGGCCAGCAGTGCGAAAAGCAGAAAGAACGAGCCAGAGGCGCTCCAGGTGCGTGGCAAATGTAGAAGCAAAAACATAGACGTCGTCTAAATAACAAAGACAGGTGGACCATTTCAGACCATGCAGGAGTGTGCCCATCATTGACTTATTGACAAACTCGACTACAATTCTTCACCTCGCTTCGACTCAATTAACACCAAGTTCTTAAAAAACACTTCCGCGTACAGTTCTATTTTACCAACCAAAATTTTTCAACAGTCACTCAACACAGGCACTTTACCTTATCAGCGGAAGGTTGGGAAGGTTGTTCCGCTTCACAGATCTGGTAACAAAAACACAGCAACCAACTATCGCCCCATCTCACTTTCCAGCACGTGCTGCAAACTACTCGAACACATTGTGTTCAAAAACCTCGTCGACTTTCTTGAAGATAACACATTTTTGTCACCTGCACAACATGGCTTTAGGAAATCATACTTATGCGAGACTCAACTCGTATCCTTCACTCATAAGTGGCATCGAATTCTTGATCGTTCATCATGCGCTGACTGCATTTTTTTAGACTTCTCAAAAGCTTTCGATAAAGTCTGTCACAAACTTTTAGTTCACAAACTAACCCATTTGAATATTGATGGTAATATTTTAAAATGGATTGAATGTTTTCTTGTTCATCGCTAACCATGGATCACCTCCGAAATCCGACAACTCCTTAGAAGAACACGCCGTCTTTTTCAGAACCTCAGAAAAAGCAAAATGCCAGTTCCTTCTGAAAAATTATTTTCTGTCCAGCAAATTTGTAAAGCGAAAATTAGTGAAGCGAAGCGTCACTTTTTCAGTACTTTAGATGCAAAGATTCGAAACAATGACAAAATCATATGGAAGCTTGCCAAAAAAACCAGGAAAGAGAAAATTGGTATACAATGCATCACGTCTGACAATGGCACGATAACAAATGATGAATTGATAGCCACTGCTTTCAACGACTATTTCAGGTCCGCCTTTTCTGCTAATTCCGCAATGAACAATATTACGTTACCGGCATGCGCCTCAGTTCTTCAGGAAATGCCCGATATCACTTTATGAATTCATGGTATTTTTCAAATCCTTACCAGCCTAGACACAAACAAAGCGACAGGTCCTGACGGCATACCCAATCGCGTGCTGAAAGAATGTGCTAGCTCTCTTAGTAATCTTCTTTTCACAATGTATATGACGTCACTATCTGAAGGAATCATGCCGGACGAATGGAAATTTGCTCATGTGGTTCCTGTCCATAAGAAAGGACCAAAAAATAACTTGGAACAATACCGCCCAATTTCTCTCCTATGTGGCGCTTCGAAAATTATGGAACACATCGTATACAGTAACCTAATAAGGCACCTGAATTCGCAAAACTTTTTTTATGCAGAACAGCATGGTTTTCGCGCCGGATTTTCTTGTGACACACAGTTAACGGAATTTTATTTTGACATAACAACTGCATTAGATCAAGGTACTAGCGTTGACTGCTTGTTTTTACATTTTAAAAAAGCATTTGATGGGGTACGACATGATTGTATAATACACAAACTTCAGCATTTAAAAATTCCCGCTGACCTAATGAACTGGTTAAAAAACTACTTTGTAAATCGCAGACAGATAACAGTGGTAAATGGATGTTGCTCATCACTTGTTCCAGTCACGTCCGGAGTACCGCAGGGGTCTGTTCTGGGCCCGTTATTATTTCTTATTTTTATTAACGATATTGGCAAAAACATCCAGTCGAATCTACGATTGTACGCAGATGACTGCGTTGTTTACCGCTCGATAAACAATCCAAGTGACATCAAAATTCTTCAACAGTACCTTAATAAAATTTCGAACTGGTGTGCTACTTGGTGCATCACCCTAAATGAATCAAAATGCAACTACGTGTGCTTTTCTAGGGAAAAAAAACTGACGTTTCCCATTCTTACAGAGTGAACAACTCAACCATTCCGAGCGTAACAGGGGCCAAGTACCTCGGCGTTCACTTCTCAAGCGATCTTACTTGGCAGGATCACATTGCTGAGATTGCCGCTAAAGGGAATAACACACTAATGTTTTTGGCTCGAAATTTTCACCCCTGTCCTCTGGCAACTAAGAAGTTATTATACACGACATACGTGAGGCCTATTCTTGAGTATGCGTGCACGATATGGGACCCTTATCAGGACAACCTTAAATACATTCTAGAGAGCGTACAAAACCGAGCGGCACGCTTTATCACTGGGAACTATCGCAGATATAGTAGCGTCACAGAAATGAAAATACGCCTAGAGGTTTCGACGCTAGCCGAACGCCGGTGTTGCTTGCGTCTCAAATTTTTTCATAAGATTTTTTACAACAATACTGGCATTAATAAATCAAAATACATGCTTAACCCACATTACATATCCCATCGCCGTGAACACACATTAAAAGTAAGGCCAATGAAGTCAAGAACGAACTTGTTAAAATATTCTTTTTTCCCCAAAACCATCAATGAATGGAACGCTCTGCGTAAGGACACCGTTTCTAAAACATCAAATTCAGACTTTTACAGTGAACTGCTTGCCATGTGATCAGTTCGTGTGTTTTGATGTTATTTTTTTTCTTGCGTTTGCTGGCCTACTATATATATTTATGAGAGTGTATATGTGCGTATGTGTGGTTATATATGTATATGTGCACATGTATGTGTATATATGTATATATAGTCCTTTTCTTTCTTTTTTATTTCTTTTGATTTGGAGATAGTTATGCTGCCTGTACTGTATTATTCGTCACCGTGTTCTTTTTGTTATGTAACCTTAATTACTACTGTTTTGCATTTGTATTGTTTCCCCCCCACTGTAATGCTCTCTGAGCGAATGTGGGAATGTATAATAAATAAATAAAAATCGCTCACAATACGTTACTGCTAACGGCTGAAATTCACCGATGTGTTCTGTTGCTTCCGGAGTGCCCCAAGGATCGCTTCTCGGTTCTTCGTTGTTCTTAATATATATATTAACGACCTTCCTTCGCAAGTAACTTCTAACATTCATTTCTTCGCTGATGATTCTGTTATCTTTAGAGAATAACTACAGATTGTGATACTAGCCGTCTTCAATCCGACTTTGATATAATATCTAACTGGTGCAGTTTATGGCTAATGAAATTAAATGTTAACAAGTGTAAAGCAATGAATGTATCTAGGACACCTAACGTCTCTCAAGTATACTATTTAAATAACCTTCCTTTAGAACAGGTAACTTCGTACAAATACTTACGAATTCATATCACATACAACCTTACCTGGGCAACCCACATTAAGAAAGAATATAGTGAACAGTGCTAACCGCGCTCTTGGTTACTTAAGGCTAAACTTTTTTAAGGCCCCACACTCATTGAAATTATTGCTTTATAAAACATTCATCCGCCTGAAATTAGAATACGCTACATCAGTCTGAGACCCTAATAACCTAGATTTAATTAACGCATTAGAATTATTTCAAAATAACGCTGCTCGTTTTATTCTTTCGAATTACAACAGAACTGCCAGCGTAACAGCCATGAAAACTAACCTTTCTCTTCCATCTCTTGCATCTCGACGTAAAGTTTCCCGTTTATCAATATTTCACAAAATTTTTCACCATACAACACTGCGTGATGTATTCATTCATACTCCACACTACGTATCTCGTCGCATCGATCATTCTTACAAGGTGCACGTCCCTTCTTGCAGCACAAATACATTTTCCCTGTCATTCGTACCTCGGACGTCACTAGAGTGGAACCACCTTCCTGCCAACATTGTATGCATCAGCGATAATTTCTTGTTTCGTAATGCCTAAACCAACATTACTTGCTAGAATGCGGTTTCATGTACTTGTATATCTTGTCTTTGTATTGTAATAGCTTTTTTCCCATGCTCATAGTATTCCTAGAATTATTTGTCAAATTGTATTTTTATGTTGTACTTGTTTCTCTTGTGGTACTTACTGTTTGAATTTACCTGTACTCCACTCCCCTCTGTAAAGCCTTCACAGGCCATGAGGGTATAATAAATGAAATAAATGAAATGAAATGAAATCATGCGGGGTTCAAATGTAGCTGGATCATTAAATAAACCGAACGGCATGACTTTGAACTGGTATAAGCCGTCGGGCGTTAAAAAGGCAGTCTCCTCGCGGTGCATCTCGTCGACGGCAATCTGCCAGTAGCCGGAACGAAGGTCGATAGAAGGAAAGTACTTCGCACCATGGAGGCAGTCGAGGGCGTCATCAATGCGTGGTAGAGGTTAAACGTGTTGCTTTGTGATCTTGTTGAGGTGCCGGTAATCCACGCAGAAGTGCCAGGTGTCGTCCTTCTTTTTAACTAGAACGACAGGGGACGCCAAAGATTGGATGACGTTTGACGATACCTCGAGAGAGCATCTTCTCGACCTCCGTGGGAATTACTTGTCGTTCATGCAAAGACGCGCAGTATGGACACCTGTGAATAAGGTGTGCGTCACCGGTGTCAATACGGTGTGTCGTGAGAGAGGTCTGGCCTAAAGGACGACCATTCTGGTCAAAAATGTAGCTGAACGAGGCAAGCAGGTGGCGTAGCTGGTCGGCGTGGTGAGGCGGAAGATCGGGAGCAATCATGTTTGTGAACTCTGGAAAGACAGCCGGCAAAGAAGATGAAGAGTCAACGGGCGACGACGTAATATCAGCAGTAAAAGCTGATAACTGGCAGTCTTGGGAGCAGGACAGCGTACCCAACGCTATGCCTTACGGTAGGACGTGGTCCCCAATTCCGAAGTTGACGAGAGAAAAGCTGGGGGAGTTGTTGGTGATAGTGACGACGGTGTACGGAAGAGCAACGTGATGGGCAAGGAGGACGTCCGCGGGAGCAGACACAATATAGTCACCGTCAAGTACAGGTGGAGCGGGGGAGAGGAGGGCGCCGGTCATGGCTTGTGGGGGGAGTCGAATGTGCTCGGCGGAGCACAGTCTGCTGGGAACTTCCTCGGATGAGCCAGGGCAAGGCAAATAGAGTTGAACAAGTCCAGCGGAGCAGTCGATAAGTGCGGAGTGAGCGGATAGAAAATCAAGGCCTAGAATAACGTCATGGGGACGCTCTTGAATAACAGTAAACAATACAGATGTTTGGCGGCCAGCGAAGCCCACACGAGTGGCACACATTCCCATAGTTCGGCAGTGTGGGAGAATACTCACTCACACTCACTCACCCTAATTTTTACAGGCCTCGCACTCACTCACTTCCACTCACACTCACTGGCGCTCACTCGCACTCCCACTCACCTGCACTCACACTCACTGGCACTCACTCGCACTCACCTGCACTCACACTCACTGGTACTCGCTCGCACTCACCTGCACTCACACTCACTGGCACTCTCTCGCACTCACCTGCACTCACACTCACTGGCACTCACTCGCACTCACCCATTTAAAATGAGTGCGAGTGTGAGTGAGTGCACTCATGAGTCACTGTGCCGATCTATACCGCTCACAATTCGTGTATATTCATAACGAAGCTTCCAATTTAGCACCTGTTGCGTCGGGAGTTCGCCAAGGCAGTGTTTTGGGCCCAGTTTTATTTTTAATATGCATAAAAGATTTGCCTTCCCGAATACATGGTAACATCCGTCTATTCGCTGACTATTGTATTTCGTACCGCTTAATTTATCACAGTGATAATCACCATATATAAAAATCTGCCTTTTCTTGGTGTCAGGAGTGGCAGATGACTCAAAATGCCCAAAAATCTGTAACGCTAACAGTAAGAAAGAAACAGATATGTGAGTTTACTTACATTATTAATGACACACCTCTCACTTGTGCATTTCAGCGTAAATATTTGCGTGTCACTTTAACATACGCTCTCCGATGGGAAAGCCATGTTAACAAAATAATCTCAAGTGGAAATCAATGTACATGCTGAGCACTAAAGCGACTCTTCCTTGCGTGAGGACACCTTCGTCTTGCGCCCCCAGATAAAATTTGCTGGCCTACAAAATGCTTGTTCGAACAGTGCTGGAGCACGCCAATATTGTTTGGTTTCCGCAAACAAAAGAACTCATTGCAAGAATGTAAGGGGTGCAGAGGAAGGCAAGAAGGTTCTGTTTTAATAAATACAAGTTAACGGATTCGTTGACTGAATTAATAAAGAGAGCTGGCTTATTAAAACTGAAAAGTAGAGCAACACTAGCACGACTAAAGTTTTCGTTTCAATTTATTTATGGTGACATAAACATTGACGTCAGTCCCAACCTCTCTCTGTCCATCTCTCTGTCATTGACATTAGACGTGTGCATGCTCGCCGCCCATGCTCGCTAAGCTCCCCTTCGGTCGTATTGAGCCAAGAGAGCAGGAAATAGAGGGAGAGATTGACTGTCCGTATACTTAGTCAACCACTTATCGTCCAAACAAACACAAAAGGGAGAACTAAGCGGTATCTATAATTGCATCTTCGCTTTGTTCTCCACGTATGCGAGCGTGCGTGTCTGTTACTCTGCGCTAACTTGGCTAGACCCTTTTCCGCTCTGCCTGTTTATATAAGGAGCCTGTAAGTGTACATTTAAGAGGGAAGCAGGAAGCAAATGAGGAGCCATTCCACCCTCTGAAGGCGGATGACCAGCGAAGGTGTAGCTAATCACACGGTATTAAGCGTCTTCACTCAGTGGAAGTCATGGCATAATTTGCCGGTCATTATTTGGATATGTCCGACCATTAAGACTACTACTGCCACAGATATCCAGAAAAGCAAGAACAACGATGCAACTGCGATCGGACATCATTTGCGCAAAATCAAAGCAGTGCAAAGACAGGCCAGAGTGTCCATTTCGCCGAGTGATTTGCTGACGCTGGACACCTCTTGACTAGAGCACTGTACGGGCTCGGGCTTACCCGAAAGCCCGGGCCCGGCCCGGCCAGTGGGCCGGGCCGGCTCGAGCCGGCTCGGGCACGGCGTGTGCATTTTGACCCGGGCCCGGGCCGGGCTCGGGTTTTTTGACACGGGCCCGGGCCGGGCTTGGGCTTTCTGGTGGTGCGCATGTAACGTGCAGCGAGTTATTCTCAGGCGTCTCAACTATGAAAAACATGTAGTTTTCGGTCTCGGGCCGGGTTCGGGCCGGTTTCGAGCCGGGCTGGGGCCGGGCTCGGGTCTAAGGTAAAGGGGTGGCGGGCCAGGCCGGGCGGGTAACGTAGATTATTTCCGGGCCCGGGCCGGGCTCGGGTCTCGCCATAAATCTTTTGATCGGGCTCGGGCGGGCAGCCCAACCGAAAAACGGGCCCGGGCCGGGCCCGGGCTGGAAAAATCGGCCCGTTGAGTGCTCTACTCTTGACGACGTCCACATTGTTTCAAGCAACGACCACAGAATACTAAGTGCCAGCTACTGACGTTCAACGTTGAGCAACGTCGTCTAACACCACTACGTGTGCACGCAAGCACTGACACTACGAAACAAAGTGCAACTGTGCATTCGGTAAGACAAGGGCAAGGCACAGACCCTGATGAGTACCGACCACAAAGGGAATTTACACGAACCAGTGAACAACGCCGCCCGTATGAGGTTTCCTTCACCTTATCTGGCCTGCTGGGACTTCCCGATTGTTCTGATGTGGTGTAACCGGACTGTCTCTGTGCCAAGGACACAAAAATAACCCTTCATGTCGCGGCGGGATGTGTGTAGAAACTTCTTCCTCGCTCACCTGCTATCATCATCGTCATCGGGATTGTTATTCCATGAAAACGAGCCATGTTTTCTCATCGACCGCTCTTCCTGTGTGGTCCTTCGCGGGTTTCTACAGAGTGCTTTCCAACGGTCAATAAACACGAGATCAGTAGTTTCGTCCTTTCTGCATGCAGTACAACCCACGAAACAAATCATTCTTTCTCTTTACCAGTCCTTTACTAGCAATGTGCCGTTGTGCAGGAAAAAGAAGATGTTTTGCCGATATTGGTAATATCATTACCTTAATGCGCTTAAAAACATCCTTTTCTTTTCTGCCTAAACTGGAACAGTGGGAACTAAACTAAAACGCCTTTGTGCGACTTTTAACGACTTCTTTTGCTTAAGTATTCTAAGGAAAGGCGTGCGCACGAAAACCGACAAGCCAACACAAGGCGTTTTCTCGTATTCTTTCCTCGTGTCGTGACAGCTAGTGCTCTGAGACGGGATCGGTCCATTTGTTTCGTCAAGTGGATACCCACATTGGAGGTGCCGTCAGCCTGTACTGCTATCTTATTGTTAAATATCGCACAATGGGTGAGCCGATCCCTCTTCTCCAGAACACCAGCCGGTATTCATAACTCACTGGCTGACACGAGCTCTGGCATTCAATGCACTGCACGGAGTTGGTGAGAAGGTGCCGTAGTCTTTCAGGTAGAACCAGTCTTTATGCAAGTTTTGGTGTCGTGACAGGTTGATAATGGGGCGCACGTTTTCTGTAAGTGCACTTAGTGTAAGCGAGAACAGTGGGGTATGTAGTGGAGTAGCGCATACGCTGATGTCACTCAGTATGCTTAGGCAACTTTGCTTTGAATAAGTAACATTTAATACTCATTTCTGTTTTTGTTTGTCTTTATTCACACACGCTCCCAGAATATTGGTTGTGGTTAACATACGTCTATAATCACGGTATGGATGTGGCTTTCGACAAGCGTTCAGTCCGGCCTGTCTTAATTACCGGGCGCAAGTTTTCATGAAATTCAATTTTATTGTCGGGACCCAGGCGATATTACTTCTTGTCATGCCGGAGTTTCAGAAGTGACTTGAAAACTGACCCATGGTAAGTACGTGAACATGAATATTGAAATTGCGAATATAGTGAGCAGTTTTCGATTTGGAGGGCTTTCATAGGAGTTTTTAATGTTCAGCCAACGTCACTCTACGTTATCTGAGTTCATAAGTCGTTTTATCAGCGCGAATGGGACGTGACGGAGAGACGCAGACACCATAAATGCTGTCTTTTCTCGAGAAAGAACATAAAACGCATCTGAGCATTTATTACCCGCATCCGTGCAGCTCCTTATCTCCCTAATGGCCTGTACACGCTCGAGTCGCCCATCGCCGCAAGCCGCACCGCCCTGGCGCGGTCCGCTTAAAATGGCCGCTCTGGCGTCACGAGAGGCGGTCGTGAACTTTTGCCAGCATGCAACTTGTATTCGGTGACCGCACAAACATGGCGCTGGTTCGAAGCGAAGCGAAGAACGAGGCCTAGGCTGCTGCGGCAGTTTGTTTTTTTGTGTTTTTTTTTTGGGGGGGGGGATCATTGCAAGAGTTATCGAGCACTCGCAGAGATAGTCGTCGAACGCAGCAATCCGCTGTACCTGATGCCTGACTTCTTCAGTGCGTGCGATCGTCAACGGCAACAGATGGAAATGTGTTGTGTTTACGCAAAGTTCGGAAGCAATAAAAGCGGCGATTTCGTGTATGTTGGGCCGTATTTCGCGTGTGCAGTACCGCAGTACAAACGCGAAGGCCATCACATACACGCGCATTCTAAGCATGACACATGCATTCAGTACGCGCCAGGATGAAAACGAGTGCGATCGCCCACCTCAGCGTATGGTGTGCGTAGGTGTTGTGTGCGCGCGCTTCATCGCTGCGAAGCGCATACGTGTATGTGCATTGTGCAGTGCTGTGTTTTGTTTTTAAGAAGTGACGATACGACCTGTAGCGATGAGCTTTATTGTCGCGTCATCGCAGCCATTTGTAATGTGCTGTTTGTGCATGGTTTCATGTGAGCTGTTTTGGGGGCTGCGATGCGCCTTGGTGATCGTGAACACGTACAGAACGTTTGAGTGCTGGGGTTCTTACTTTACGAAGTGAAGGGTATACACATTGCACGTATACTGTTACGTATACGTGCAATGTGTCGCAGTGGTGCTAGGCGTATAAGTGTTCGTTTTGTGCGATGTGCATATGCTCTGAAGTGAACCGTGCATACAGAACGGTTTGTACAGATCATTAGACCCAACTTTCAAGGATGCCAAAATTCAAGGAGGCAGGAACAAACCGTACTTGTACACACACATTGAAAAATAATGAAACCTCTTTCTCCTTAGCCGAACTTTCTTGTAGCTAAGCAGCTGCTGAGTTGGACACACACTACAAGCTATTTAGGGTGCTTTTTATGCATGTGCTCTGAAGTAAACACTGCAGAAGCACTGCTGGTCGTTCGAGCTCTTTGCATCTCAGTATAGGTATTGTATCAAACCAGCTTTCCTTGCTTTGTACATGTGTTATTTGTTTGCAGTGTTGTCTCTGCACATTTTACTCTTTACGAAGAGGGGAGGCTAGGGAATAGCCTAAAAGTTATATCACTGCTCCATGTATTGCAATTATTAATTTTGTGCTAGGTGTCATGGGCTGTAATGTAAACAATGCAAATGTGCCGCATGCTATTTGTTGCGGATGTGACGACACAGCAACGCACCTTCTGTGCCACTGCCCAACCTTTCATGCTGAACAATGTGCTTTGCGAGTTATACTACATCTCAGTAGGTGCTTGCACCACTGGGGCAGCTACAGGGCTTCTTAGCCAATAAGAAGGTTGAATGCCCCTCAAGATGTGTTCATCCGCGCTGCGTCAGCTGCTCAGCGTCTGCTTGCCATCCTTTCGATGCATCCACCACTGTTGGTGCAGTGATGCAACTGTGGGAACAAAAGATTTGGAACAAGTAACGATTTATTCGTCGGGGCAACTAAGCTGATGCTGCGGCCATGATGTCGAGCTTCTTCTTCTCCTTCTTCTTGTTCTGCGGACGCCAAGCGCACTGTCCACTACATGGCTCCCCCCCTAGCGATGAAGGCATTGCCGTCGAGCGGTTTATCTGCTTCAGGTGGTGTTGCCAGCGTCCATGTGAGCTGGCTTCAAACGGTCTATAGATATCGTCTCTTCGCGTACGTTAACAAGGAAAGTGAAGTACTTAGGATCGCGCTTGAGGACTTTAAGAGGACCGTCGTAAGGTGCTTGTAGTGAAGTGCGAGTGGCATTGTCTTGGGAGTTCGATTCCATGGCGTCGAAGAGAAGCGGCGGGACGAATAGTTGCGATGCGGGATCACGTCCGAGGTCACCAACTTGTGCGAACAGAAGACTCGGAACAAGTAACCATTTATTCGTCGGGGCAACTAAGCTGATGTTGCGGCCATGATGTCGAGCTTTTTATTCTTCTTGTTCTGCGGACGCGAAGCACACTGTCCACTACACAACAAATGTTCCTATGTTGTAACTATATAAGCTGCGTTTCCATGAATGCTACTGTGGGGCTTTGCTTCATCGACACGCTGTCTGAGCAGTTCAATGCAGCCTCCTTAGCCACAGTACAAGCGAACCCCCTGATGAATGTTCACATGCACCGTGCCATCTGCTCAGCGCATATTTGGCGTTTGCTCACCACTGTCATCATGTACCATACTAGAGCAGAGTAGGAAATTAATGATGCAGTGAACAATGAAACCTTCGTAGCGTTCTGCATCGTCAATGCATCACCATCGCTACTGCTGTGGTGCCATCTGCTAAATACAAATCGAACCACTTTTACTGCCTGTGTTGTCCTATCAGTGTCAAAACAAACAGCTGATCTCAATAAGAACAACAAAAATACCTAATGCTTTGTCCTCAGTGTGAGATGAGACTAGGCAGTGATGGATTTTATCATTTATTTCTTGCTGTCAGGGCGTACAGCTAGTAAAAGTGCAAATTGGGATTGGATTGAAGTGGGTGGTCTGGGCTGCATGGGTGGTGCCATGTTGCTGTGTAATCACGGTTAGGGTGGCTACTAATGTTACCAGTGCTAACCGCCACAGTAATTCATAGTACAAGATGGGCATGCGAGAAGGGCCTAACATCTGTGAATCTTTTGTGAACGTCACCATGTAGCCTCACCAAAGGACAACAGAAAGCTAGGCAACATGAGAGACGTAAGGCGTGGAATTGACGAGGGAACAATATTTAGCTTCATGCACCTTCGCAACGATCCATCTCCTTACATTAATTATCAGCCATCATGTCAACAAACTCATTGCAGTTAGACTTGTCAATATAACATGGATGTATTATGCCATTGGCATGATCTAAATAAAAAAATTGCAGAAAGGTGCATCAGGTGTCTTGCAAAAAAAAATAGAGTAGGAGGTGAACCCTCGTTTCTTATATGGGAATAGGCAAGAGAGAAAGGTCCTTTGCGTTGCTGGTCGGGCAAAGAAAGAATGCCTCTGTACACGAAGTGCAGGTCACCTTCTTGTACTACAGATTCTTTGCTTCTATTTCGGCTGCTACTATACCGTTTTAAAGAATTTTCGTGGTAGAATACTCCTTGGAAGACACTTTACAACTTTTATAGTATAACTAAAATTTTCCACGGGGCCCTGGCGAACGGTCCTCTTAAATGGCTGAGGAGCCCATCAAGGGGTTGTACAAATTAGATGAGTCGTTTCTACGTAAACCTCACATTGACAAGCTTTGCAAAAATCTCAGCAAGGCTTGTTATATTCTGCTCAAGTGCCGAAATTGTTTTGATACAGAAACCCTTCGAGAAATTTATTTCAGCTTGTTTCATAGCCATCTGTGGTACTGTGTTACATCTCGGGGCCATTCATACATTGAGCCATTTATAAAATTTCAAAAGAGGGCTGTCCGCTTTATGACTTCCTAACATTACTATGCTAACACAACACCGCTCTTTCAACACGTACACATTTTACCGTTTACTTCATTACTAAATTTTTAAACTCTTGCAATGGTTAATAATAGCATCGTTACTGACTACCCGCTCTCTGCTACCAACTTTACCGAATCAGGACGCTGTACACGCAGTGCACTAAAACAAAATTTTCTGGTTCCAAAGGCCTGTAATGTGTGTGGTAAACGGAGAACTTGAAGTGTTGGAGTAGTCGAGAGGAACGTTCCGCCCACAGAAGTTAGAAATGCAGCTAATTTTCAGAGATAACTAAAACTGCATTTTCGTTATCTTCTTTCGTATGTTTATTAGTATATTCACCGCTTCCTTTTTATTTTTTCTGGTGCACTTTCCTTTACTTGTAGATGTTCAGTGATACCGTTCGCATTGTGAAGATTCTTTGTATTGTATTCTCTAATTCTTCTAATGTAAAGTGCATATTATTGCTGAGTTTAAGTACATGTGTCTGTGCTAAATTAATCCCTTTGCTTCCTCTACATAGTTTGCTTATGGATCGCAACTAGCCTAGATCTAGGGATCCCAATGTATTTGTTCAGATTATGTTTTACTCTGTACTGTACGCAAGAAATAAAGTTTAATTTAAGGAATACATTTTTCTCACAAGGCCCCTTGGCCGGGAGCTGCAGCCCCCTTAGCCCATAGGTTAATCTGGCCCCAGTAGTAAATGGTATCACAAATGCAAGTTATGGCTCGCCATCCCTTTTATCAAGTTAACATTCATTTGCACAGCAGAAATCCTAAAATTCATTGCATGCAGAAAGCAGCCTTAGATCAAAGGACGCAAGTAACTTGTGCCCTCGAGAACCTAAACCTTGGTTGGAGTTTTCTGGAATGAAAGCAGTTTAGGTACCTTAGTCTGAAACTATTTTGCTTGACTGCAGCATTTATCATGGATGCAAAGTGGGTGTTGTGACAGAAAGCCGGTGTGCACATACAAGAAAAAGTACTGCAATGCCGCTCAAAAGTTTTCTAGGTGTATTGTGCAAAACCACAATTAATGTACAGGAATGACATGACAGTGGTCATAACTTAAAGCAATGGTTCATTACAGATGGGGTACACATGTATGGTCACATAAACATGATGGTGAAAGCTTGACATATAAATGAAAGTCCTTTTTAAGATACAAGTGGCATGGTGACATACTGGGAATCAATGCTTGTTATTTCTTTATTCCCAAAATTATCAGTTGTACAATACTTCTGCCGCGATACAATGACGGATCTCTGAATCACAGATGTCACATCCTATTTGCCCTGCGAAATACTTTGGCACATCAAATGTAAATCTCATATACATAATGAGTTATGGATTTTGCATTAGTTTTATGCTGTTTCTTGCAGTCTTGTCTTTCATGAGTACTTGCATAATGTGGGAAAGGGTACCTTGACATTCTAAATGTTATCTATATATGACCACACAACTCTTATTTTTTCCTGATCACAGGAGGCTCTCGTGTCATTATATTAATTGAACTTCTTTAACAATGAATATGAGGCAGGTACTTGCATGTGAACAAGTGTATGTAGCCCCCCAAAGGCAAGCACGTTGATATTGGCAACAAAACTTTTCCATAAGCGTTGTGTGGCACGAAAGGTGACCACACATCTCTTGATCTAGCATACTGATCTTTTATGCTACAAGTCTGTGCTGTTTTCCTTGCAACGAGTAGCTTTACATATGTCTACGACACGTACGTCCTTCATCTGCTTTTCTTTTTTTTCTACAACTTTGATGTTTTCTTGGGAGTAATATATTGCACGTTTTTGAAAGCTAGCCATTCAGCAGCCATTCTTTCTTGGAAAGCTTCTTTGCAGCCAGGCTCTAAAGTTGTTGATAGATTATTTATGTCAATTTTTTTCACGTAACATTTAGTAGTCCTGCATTTAAAACTCATTCTTTGTCCCCAATATTTAGCTCTCTTCTTGCACAAGTTAAGGTGTGGTACCTAATTTAATTATATGGAAATAAATATTGCTACTACAGGTACATGTGTCGTAGTACGACTATTGAATATTTGACACATAATATTTTATTCAATTCGTATTTGAAAACATTTACATTCGCCCATTTACTCCTTGTACAATGCACAAAGAGGCACCCGACCCATAGTGGTGCTTAATGAACTCTCATTTTCGAGATACTATTTCCCAAAGTGTGGGATGAAATACATTGGCGTTCCAGTTACTTTCGTGCTTCAATTTATACAACAGCATTTTGGTAAAAAAATAAGTGGAACAACAATGCATTTTTACGCCGCGTTTGATGACGCATATCTCCAAACTGGCGTCATTCTGGAAATTCGTCCTAAGTGGTACGCCTGACAAGCTCACCGGCTCCAATTCGTAAATTGCAATATGTGTCATAAAGTAATTAACTAAGAAGTTCATTAGTCAATTTTTGTTAATTAGCTCAATTGGGGTTTCGATTTCTCGTGTTACTAATGTCCGCGCTCATCGAATAACCCAGCTCAATGATAAGAATTATGCCACCTGTCTCAGACGATTTCTAAAAAATCTCTAAAACTTAAAGGGACCCTGGAACGATTTTGACGATTGTGTACAAACGTACTGAGTCGTTAGAGTAGGTCCTTCTGATAATTAATTGACGCATCTAAGCGCTCCACGAAACCGTGTAATTTATTATACGGTTTTAAAAATGTACATCGCTACCGATTGCAGCACGCCAAGCGGCAGATTTTTTTGCCCAGATGACGTGATTTGCCCAGAATACGTCACTGGGCCAGCTATCCGATTGGCTGCCCAGGGCGCGTCATCGATAATTTTTCCAACATTATGGCGAACAAATGTTGTTCGTAATCGTTTAGATGTTAGTTAATTTGTTTCTATAAAAAGAAAGTAACAGAAAGAGAATGCAGAAGGACATGTATCACTACACAAAAAGCACTTCCGGCCCACAGCAAGTGTCGTCTGCTTGTGTTACAACGCGCTCCGTGTTGACGAGAGGTGCGCGGTCAGTGTTGGTCTTGTTCTTTCTTTTCGCAAGCACCGTGGTTCGTCCTTGCGTTGTGGGCTGCAAATGTAGCGATCGGCGACATGTCAAGTTGTGACATCGTGCCCCGCTGCAAGGCAGCAGAGGAGCGGAGTGGCTGCAGCGCATCGGACTGACGGTATCCAAACGGCGCCAGCATCTACGCGTTTGTGGCCGTCACTTCACGTTGAAGGATTGCCACAATAGAATTTAGCTTTTCCGGTATTCAGGGCAACGCAAGCTAAGTGTACTGGCCGTTTTACCACGTTTTACGTGATGAATGGAGGGGCAAACGTGAACTGCTTGCACGGTGCAGCCACCTGGCGGCACAAAGCTCAACCAAACACACAGCTAATATAGCAGTAACCAAGTTTTTCTACTTTGCTGCTGGCTCAAATTTTTGGCAGGGGCGTAATCTTGAACACGTTGCCTTTTTATATGTTTCAAATGTTTTACACTTGGTTACTCGAATGTGTATTTGGCTGTTTAAGCTCTGCGCCACCAGATGGCTGGACCGTGCATGCCGATCAGGCCGCTCACGTACGTCTACGAAGCTCCTTCATCACAGCGGTATCGAGGGGCTTTAGTTTACGCATCTGGATATCCGTCAAAACACCCAGCCCGCCTATGGTTACCGGAATACCGGACACGCTCGGCGTTGCGACAGAACGCTCGCAACGCACGCTGCTTGATCGCTCTCGCAGGGGTTCGACGACCGGGCGGCTAGCGGAGAGTTTGGAGAGTCTTCGCGTGCTGGCTCCAAAACAACCGAAAGTAGACGACAACGTACGTCACAACATGACGTAGAGCCAGCGAAGGCGGAGCTTAGCCCCGATACAGTGCCTAGAATATACTATAGCCCCGATCACTCGGCGAACGAGTTGAGGAGGAAATGCATGGCTAGGGAGGAGGGCAACTTGTAATCGTCCGTAGCTCTCTTAATATGAGACGCTTCTCTTAAATTGTGACGCGAATGTTTTACTGTAGCTACATGTATCCTACACGTTGTTGTGCCATAGTACGTGCCAACCCTATCATCGAGGCGACAGGACCTCCGATTCATCTGCGTCGAATGGATTCGTAGTGGGTAATTGTAAGCAGCACCGGCCACCATCGCCACCCGTCCCTATGGGTCCTGTCGACGAGTCGCCAAGGGGACGCGACGACACAATACGACGCGGGTGAGTCAGCAGCCGCCCCATCTGGGCCCTGTCGACGAGTCGCCAAAGGGACGCGAAGACACAATACGACGCGGGTGACGTCCGCAACCGCCCGTCTGGCTCCTGTTGACGAGGAGTCGCCGCCAAGGGGATTTAAGGAAGAACCGGCCCATTGTTAGGAGGGAGGGTCGCCACCGGCCGCCCCGTCGGTCTGGTGCGCTCTTTCTGCTTTTACCAGCTATCACCAGCTAATGGCAGCTATTTCCAGTTATTACCTGCTATAAATGTAGATATTTGTACATGATGTATAAAGCTTTCGTCTCATCTTCGTCTGCTTCAAGACTCTCGTCCTCGTCTCTCGTCCTCGACCCGAGTCACAATAGTGGATGACAGCTGTGGGATTGACGAACCAGTAACTCAACAGTGGATGGCAAGGTGCGAGATACGAGGACCGAAGACGCCTGCTATACCGCTCGATGGCAGCTACCAGACCGACCGGCGTCAATCACTTTGGCTGGGTGAGTGCCCGATGTTTGCTTTTCATGTCGCCAGACCTGGCAGATGTTAGGACAGGCATACTTGATTGTTGGACAGGCTGTTAGGACCGGACAGGCAGATGTTAGGAGAGTGTTTTTTTTTGGCAGACAATGATTGATGCATTTACCTTCTTAAACAGTGGATTCTAGTTTAAAGTAAGGTAAATTTAGTGGGCCAGCAACACGAGGAACGAGATCACCATGGAGGAATTCTAAGTTCAGGACCTCATTCAAATTTGCGAGGAGTTGGGCATTTCCGCCGACTCCGAAAAAGCAAGGAAAGCGATTCTCGACGTGATGCGAGCAGGGGACGTGACGACCGAGGAAGCCGAAGAGGCTTGGGAAATGATTGTGGAGCGAAAGCTCGAGGCAAAGGAACGCGAGAGGCGTGAGAAGCGCGAGTTAGAAGCGAAGGAGCACTTAAGTCCCGAGCACGGTGGAAGTTTTCTGACTCCGTGGTCCCTAGGAAAGGGCAAGGTGAGAGCGCAGTCGAGAAATTCAGACATAGATGTGGCGCAGAGCGCGATACCATCTCCACAGTTTCAAGGCAGGCGAGAACATTGTTGCTTTTCTTGCGGACTTTGAAAAGGTTTGCGAGAAAGAAGGTGTCAACCGGGACCTCTGGTCCGAGCGGTTGATCCTGTGGCTTCCTCGTAGACTCTCGTGCGTTCTGGAACGCCTGCTTGATGAAGAGAATCGGGACTACGATGAGGCTAAAAAGGCTTTGTTAAGGCATTTTTAAGCTATAAATCAGGCCGACTGCGAGGGCCAAGGTGATAGCGATAATACCGAGCTTGTCGAGGATAGGCCGCCTAGTGAAATGGTTACTAGCACAGGATGTGTAGGAGATGATGTGGTGCCATTGGCGCACATGCTATGTGACGGGCACGAACACGATGTTGTTTCGCCGTCTAGAGAGGCCGCTTTGGGAAAAGTGGCCGACAGTGGCTCTTTTGATTTAGATAGTAGCGACAAGGTGAAGCCTGTCGATGAGAGACCGCAGGGCGAACCGGCTAGCTCAGATGGCGTCGGATGCAGTCATGTCTTATCAGAGGCACATACATCTAGCGACGACCACGAGCCTAGCTTGGTTTTGCCGTCCGGAGCCACGTCGTTGCGACAAGCAGGCAGGGCACCTGCGAGTGCGAGTGCCGAGACCGTGAGCTTTGCGAGCCGCGCCGAGGGCAAAAGACGAAGGCGCAAGCCGAGAAAGTCGGACTCGGGCGGCGGTACGAGCCGGGTGAAGCGCGCCAAGAGCCTAGCCGTTACGACAAAACGGAGTAAGGTGTACCCAAAACTTAGGCGACTGCTGAAATCTAGAATAGGCGTGACGCGCGTCTGTAAAGAAAGGATTTCGCGGAAATACAGACGCCGCAAATGCCGCCGGTTCTTAGTGGTGTCAAGGCATTGTAAGCAGAACAACGTAGCGAAGCGTCGGGTATGCTCGATAGTCTGCTGCAATGGCCTCTCCCTTCCTGGGGGAAAGAAAGGCGACTGCCCAGCGGTCAACGGGACAGCGTGCACGAGGGTCTGTAAAGGATACACTCTCCGAGTATTTGGAGGCCGCGGGTCGAAATTGGCACGTGTTTCAGGCAAATCAATTTGTTCTGGTGTCGCGATGGGACGACGCTTAGGGGCGAGAATGGGCGACCTGCACGAGCGCGTCTAAAAACATGTTTGCGAACACCAAGCGATTAATAACACGGTACTTTGGGAGCCCATTCTGGTATTTGTCTTTTAAGTAATCATTTTGTTTTTGTGTGTTTTGTTGCGTTAAGGTTCAGTCGCGTGTTCAGCGTTAAAAGGGTGGATATGCCAAGAACAGCGCATCGTTTTATGCTTTGGTTGTTTCTGTTCGCAAGACACCGACAGTTTTAGATGTTCATCATTTTGTACTAATTACCTGTTTACTGAATGCTCAAGTAGAGAAAGCGTCAGTGTTTTCACGTTTTGTTGTTTTTACGTATACCTAGGCTAGACAGAACCTAAATGCGTAATTTTCATTGTGATTTGTTCTGTGTTGTACGCATTAGTTCTAAGTGTCAGTGTTCACCTTTGTTTTCGTGTCATTAGTGTGAGTTTTAGTATTTTTTTGTTTGTTTTTTGTTAGGACCGCTTCTGTGCTTTAAAAATGTGGTGCTCGTTTTGCCGAGTGCATTTAGACAGCACAAAGCGGCGGGCTTTTTCGGTTGGCTCTTGCAGTTATCGGATTTCGTTCCGTATTTCCGCGAAGTGGCGCCAAAACGCATAGATTAGCTACACATAGCCTTTGCGCCACGGCTTTCGGGGGCAAAATTAGGCCATCTTCGGCAACCTTGATCTCTGCCAAACCGCCCGCATAACAGTTGAGAATTGCTTGCAAAGCAATTTTGATTTGATTAACCCTCACGCATTGACAATTAAAGAAAAAAAAGGGCCCGTATCTCCAATTTCTCTCTCAGATACGTGTCTCGTGTTGTTAGGGATTTTTGTTGTTGTTGTTGTTCTGTTTTGTTTTGTTTAGCGTAGCCAGATCTCGGAAAATGCTTTGTTCGATGATTTTGGTCTGGCGGTTTGAGGAGCATTCGGAGGGTGCTTGCTTAGGCCGGAGTGGTTTGGCGTTGTTGATTCTCGGTCGTTCCAGTGGACATAATCAGGGCCGAGCAGCAGGAAAGACCAACGGCGGGAAAATCAGCAAAGCCTGTACCCCCATCGACGACATCGCTCAACCGGCGCATCCATGCTTCCGAGCTGCGTCGGACAGCTCGACCTCTGGATGCATTGTCTGGCGGCGGGGGTGCTGTAGTGCCATAGTACGTGCCAACCCTATCATCGAGGCGACAGGACCTCCGATTTATCTGCGTCGAATGGATTCGTCGCGGGTAATTGTAAGCAGCACCGGCCATAATCGACACCCGTCCCTCTGGGTCCTGTCGAGTCGCCAAGGGGACGCGACGACACAATACGACGCGGGTGACGTCAGCAACCGCCCGTCTGGCTCCTGTCGACGAGGAGTCGCCGCCAAGGGGATTTAAGGAAGAACCGGCCCGTTGTTAGGAGGGAGGGTCGCCACCGGCCGCCCCGTCGGTCTGGTGCGCTCTTACTGCTTTTACCAGCTATCACCAGCTAATGGCAGCGATTTCCAGTTATTACCTGCTATAAATGTAGATATTTGTACATAATGTATAAAGCTTTCGTCTCATCTTCGTCTGCTTCAAGACTCAGTCTCTCGTCCTCGACCCCGAGTCACAATAACGTCTACAAAATTTGCCCGAACCGTTTCAGGGACCCTTTAAAAATGAACACCCTGTATAACGCTGCTACGGCGCTTCAGCGTACGTGCTACGCTGTTGCTGCGACAAATCCCTAGTTCATTGGCTAAAAACGAGTGTGTTCACGTGCACGCGCGGTCTTGCAAGCTTTCGCCAGCACATTTACAAAAAATGCGCCATCGCGCCGCACACAACCGAGTACATAGCGATGTATGTTGTCACAACATTATGCGGTAGCAATGAATTAAAAAAAAAGAAAAAAAAAAGGCGCAGGTAAGATCACTGCACAGTGTTCGAAAGGTGGGTAACCGCGCTAACGCAACACATGCAGTCGCAGAACAGAGTGTGACAGTGCAAGAGTTGCGTTTTCACCGTGACACGGAAGCTTGAACCCACGTCGACAAAAATATGCCAGTGTCGTCTGCTGTTGACGATAGCTGCCGACTTGGAACATCTATGCCCTGCCTCTCGGTTGCCAGCTCTCAACAGACGTCGCGTCCCCAAATCGGAGTGTGGATGCCGGCACATGCGAACCGCTCGAGCTAACTAATCAGAAAATTAACTAATAAGAAAACAAACGTAATAACAAAATCCTGGCTAGGGCCAAACTTTTGCTGGTCGCCAGCACACAAACGCTGCGACCGCGCTGTTGCATGTTGCCAGTCACTGGTTATCTGTTTTGCCCGCCAGAGGGCGCATGCGTACGGCACCGCTCGAGCGGTCCCAGCGTGAATCAAATTTTGGGCCCGGTTGCTTCAACCGCCCGCCGCCACTGAACCGCCCGCGTGCGGTGCGGCTTGCAGCGATGGACGGTTCGAGCGTGGACAAGCCATAAGGTATGTCATTCTTTTGTCGTGATCAAATTAGAAGTGGTACGTGCTAACGCAATTATCACGTTATTTTGTGATGCAAATTTAGATTCTGGATTCTGATTTCGTCGACAGTGAACATCGTCGACAGTGATCAGCAAGATGTCCTGAGCTTGCTGTTGCTGTTTACGAACGCGTCTCAGCCAATCGTTTACGCGCCCTTTGGTCTGACTAACGTAGTATCTGTCACACGAGGGTGGAATCCTGTAAGCCGCTTGCGTCCTACACGGAAAGAAAAGCCCGTAGCGAGCTTCTTAGTCCGGGAACAGATGTCCTGCCGTCTCTCCTCTGCTTCCCGTCTCTTTCGCGCTGGTAAGACGAATCAAGAATTTCTTTGAAGAAACGCGCTGACACACTACACGTACAGACAACACGGGAACACAAGTGGAGAGGACAAAGCGCGACTAACACTGTTTATTTTTTGTGTGTTTGTCAAGTTTAAATGGGTACATGATTGGCCGAAAGAAAGTGATAGAGCACCACTCTTCCTTACAGCACATTATTCTTTCGTGCATCAACAATCAAATGAATTTCCACAGCAGATAAACACACACAAAACAGATGGTGCACTCGCTCACTTTTCAGCTCCCAGTGAAGCCCATGATTGGGGACTCGAACATTATTAACTTGTTGGCTCTAATTTGCTCAAACATTTTTGTTTCGGAAAGGTCCAAAACAAGGATCCGTTACTTCTTAACTTTGTTTCTTAAAATAAATCAAAATGACCCAGCTAGCCCCCTTTATTGCTCTGTTGTCGTTAGAACCAAGAATCCCGCAACCGACTAACCCCATTTACCAGCACTACTTACAGTTATGCACGTCGTGCATTATTGTAAGCTTGACTAAATCTCAGAAGCTATCTAGCGAACCGATTAACAATACAGTTCCTGTAACACCAAATCAGCGCGTTGAACTTGCTGTACGCTGAACGCACCCGCCCAACCTAAGTACGTACTACGTGCCAGCGTCAACTTTTACGTCTGGAGCACAGAGATTGAACTATCGGCGGCCGGCGATGACCGCAAGACGCCCGGTGTCAAAAGAGCTTACACTGGCCGCCGATCTCGCCTGGCCAGATATTTTCGTTGGGCAAGCGCCGCCGCCGGAAGCGTCCATGATATGGCGATGAACATGAGCTAATCCGCGCGCAGAGGTCCGCCTACCGCCTTGCTTTGGATTCAGTTTCGTCTGCTTGTAGCGGCTGATGTCGACATGAACAGAAATGAATGATTACCGCCTAAAATACGCACGTCGTATGGCGCCCATTATAGCGTTTTCTAGAAAGGTTGGCCTCATCTTGCATCGGGGTGCGTATACCTGAGTGCAGTGTCATAAATAAAGAAATAGAAAATCGCCGACGATTACGATACTCCCTAATGCGAAATTTGAGCGCAGCTCTATACGTATTTTCATTTCACAATATATTGGCTGGCGCTGACATTCTGTCTCGTGTGGCACGTTGCAAACGAAGCTAAGTACTGCGCGACTGCCTCGCTAATCAGCAGATCGCGAGAGGCAGCGCGTGGGTGACACGTGAGCGCGATTCACAGCAGCCGCCGCAGACAGACCTCCGCTCATGCAGAGCTTTTTTCCATATGTCTGACGTGTGCGCTACTCTGGCGCCACCTCGTAGCCATTGTCGCTGCAAAGTCCGTATTGCGCGGAAGTACGCTTTTCTTCTCACGCTTTCGCCATAGCCTCCTCCTCCGCTTTCCTCGACGCGCTCTCTTCGCTATCACCGTCTTTCATCTCCCGCTGCTCTGCGCGTTCGCTTTCATCCTTCGCTGTGCTCGTTCGCTCGGTTACGAGGGACAACGCTCACGCTCGCCGCAGGAACGGGCGCCTAAGAACTGCGCACTAAAATCTTGCCGGTTGGCGCAGCAGGTAGAGCCTCAAGCGAAGTGGTACCGGACATCCGGATTTCTAACAAGTGAAAGAAGAGCCATGTTACGCATTTAGCTTGACCACTATACTCAGCCTACAGGCAATCACAAATCATGCAGTTGCGTATCGAATGAGGCATTCACGTGATTTATTATGGCGTACTTCTCTCCCGCTTCCATCGTCAGAACGGCGATTATCTGAAGTGTTGCAATGAAAGGCGCTTTGAGGAGCGACAGCAGGGTGTCCCACGTAACTTGAGCCAAGATTTTAAAAATGAAAGGCGCGTCCGAAACAAATTGAACCGAACACACACTATTCGCACTGGCTTATAGTAACTCAGGACATTTTTGGTTTTCCCCATAACTCACTCTTTCATTAAGTTTAATTATCCAACTTTTTAATTATTCAGTAAGGACCCCAAGCATGATTCGCAGATTTGTAGAGCACCTTCAGAAACCACCGATGGTGTTGTTTCCTGTGCGATACGTTTCACGTAGTCCTTTTTTCAGGGCTGCAAAGAAAGTCCCGCGAAATATGAAAAAAAAAAGCCACGTGACGGAGCGCTTGCGCAGTGGTATCGTGTTGCTCTCAAGCGTGCGTTCGGTGAACAAGGCCGGCTGCATCGCGACAGGCGACAGGGAAGCAGCAAAGCATTAATGTGATGGTTATAGTCAGCCGGGCCGGCGGCTCCGTCGGATGACGGCGGCCCAAATGCATGCTGCTGGCCGAGTGCTGCCGAGGAAATAAAGCGTTCAAGACTGCTAAAGAAAAGAAGCAAATTGCTTTTTATTTCTTTTTGAACTAGGAATGCATGAGAGGGGGCGACAACGTGGAAGGTTTGGGAGTGTGGGGCTGCTGCTAGTGGGGGGTGCATTAGCAATAGTTTTTTTTTTCTTTCAGTGGTTGGTACTTGTGAAATCGTCCCATGATTATAATGTGTGTTCAAACAGATCGCAACTCTGGCATCTATTTAGCACATTTCCCGTGGCGTCCTCGATCATGGTTTCGGGAACTTAGTTGCAAACTTATCTTATTTTTTCTTTCAGGTTGTCTGATGATGTGGTTCGTGTCTGGTATACTTGATCCTTGACGTACCTTCAAAGAAATAAATCCAGGGGGGTTAAATCCGGTGACCTTCCTGGCCAGGAAATGGGCCCGCGTGGCTTTATCCACTGCTGCGTGAAACTTTCATCCAGCCAGTTGCAAGCTTTGCCGCTGCCGTGCGCAGGATCGAGCTCCATCATATTGATACCAGATATCCTTGATCCTAGCTAATGGAACTTCGCAGAGAAAATCGTGAAGTGGCCCATTGAGGATATCGTTGACGTATCACTCACCGGTAAGCGTATAGTAAAAAATACAGGCCCTATGATAGTGCCACTGTAAATTACACACCACACATTAAAGGACCACTGATATTGATAATGCGCCTGCAAAACCCAGTGAGGGTTTTCGTCCTGCCAATAGTGAGTGTTGTGGATGTTCACTTGGGCATTGCGCGAAAAGTTAGCTTGATCGGTTCACAGGATCTTGCTAACAAAACCTGGATCTTCTTTTTGTTTTGATTAGGATCCAGTTTCAAAAGTATGTTATACTCTGGAAGTCGCAGGGCTCCAGCATCTGGTGCAACTGTACGTGGCAAGGATGAAGTTGTCTCTTCTTCGGTATTCTCCACACCGAAGATTTCGACTCACCAGCTTCAGCAGTCACACTAAGGACACTTTCCCGGGGGTGTGCAGAAAACTTGGACAGGATATCTGTCTCCGCTTCCTCTCCCAAAAATGCAGTTTGTGTCGTTTCGTGGCAAATGTCCCATTCTGTTTCAGCGTCCAAAATGCACGCATAATTGTCATTGAGCTTGGACGGGTACCTGGATGCCAGCGTTGAAACAGCTTAACTGCCGGCCTTCTATGGCCGCTTGACGCACCAAGAGCCAGAACCATATCTGCTCTTTCTTCAATGAAGTACGGCATGTCTGCTGCTCTGTGTAGATTAAAGCCAAATTATGAAGCTGTCGAGAACACGAAGCGACCCGCCGTGGTTGCTCAGTGGCTGTGGTGTTGGGCTGCTGAGCACGAGGTCGCGGGATCGAATCCCGGCCACGGCGGCCGCGTTTCGATGGGGGCGAAATGCGAAAACACCCGTGTACTTAGATTTAGGTGCACGTTAAAGAACCCCAGGTGGTCCAAATTTCCGGAGTCCTCCACTACGGCGTGCCTCTTAATCAGATCGTGGTTTTGGCGCGTAAAAACCCATAATTTAAGAGAACACGAAGGAATACGGGCGCCTGAGGAGCACCTAACGAATAGCGGTGGGGTCTTCTTTTTTTCCACTGGCGAAATTGAAGCAGCCGTCATCGCCTTCCGTAGCCCACTAGCGCTTCGCGATTTCCTTCCTTGAACATAATGAAAAAGCGATTTTCTTTCTTTAGCACTCTTGGACGCTTTATTGCTATCTCCTTGGCAGCGCTCGGCATTTTCGCCGTCATCCGATGGGAGCCGCCGGCCCAGCTGCTTCCAACCACCACAATGCCCTGCCGCTTCCCTGTCGCCTGTCACCATGCAGCCGGACTTGTTCATCGAACTCACGCTTGAGAGCAGCACGATACCACTGCGCAAGCGCTCCGTCACGTGGCTTTTTTCATATTTCGCGGGCTTTCTTTGCAGCCCTGAAAAAAAGGACTACGTGAGACGGATCGCAAAGGAAACAACACGATCGGTGGTTTCTGAAGGTGCTATACAAATCTGCGAATCATACTAGGGGTCATTAGCTAATAATTAGGCAGTTGGATAATTAAACTTGATTAATGTGAGAGTTGGGGAAAAATGGCCTGAGTTACTATAGGCCAGTGCGAATAGTATGAGTTCGGTTCAATTCGCTTCCGAAGCACCTTTCATTTTTAAAATCTTGGCTCAAGTTACGTGGGACACCCTGTATAGGCGAATTCAGCGCATAATTTTCCACAATTCTCCTAAAGACACCTTAACAAGCCAAAATAGGGCTTAGTGTTACCATGAACATTAAACATCTCTGACAATGTGACAAATTCTCTGCTAAGGAGCTGCCACCTTGCCCTTGTAATTTGTGCAATGACACATTCACCTCCCCCCCCCCCCTCCATGTAGAGCATACACAGATTAGAATTCCGCCTGATTTTCATTTTTTAGCAGTGACACCATTATAATAGTTATCCCTCTCATTAAAAACAGTTGCTGGAAGTAACAACACGAGCCGGGCTGTTTTTTTTTCTGCCACCTCGCAGTGAAAGATCGGAACGATATTATTCGGACGATATTAGACGTATTATCCATTCGGAAGTTATTAGAATACCATATAACAAGTGATGCCAGAAATTCTTACTTTGGCCATTGTCTACATATTAATTCTATTTTCTTTAAGTAGAAGTAGGATATATATTCAATGCTTTAACGCTTTATAGCTACACTGACAACGAAACAGAGAGCGCATAGTGATGTCCGCCGCTTTTCCGCTCTATAGCGCAAGCCAGTGAACATTCTGCCTCGTGCCGCCGCTTCTATTTCTGACGTGCGAAGTTCGTCTTAAAGGTTTGCTGGGTAATACTCCGGGCTCTAAGTTGTGCACCAGTTTATTCAGCAGGCAGCTCGATAGATTTCTTCCCCCGTTACTAACAAAGAAAAAGAGAAGCTCAGTGTGATCACTGGCATTAATGAAATATTGAAACCAAATGCGGTCGAAACTTAAGCCACCCTTTACTTGTAGCTTTGTTGATTTGTATGACCGCATCTCGGTATCTTCGCTACGTAGTGAGATGTACCGAATGAATTGCAGGAGCCTGGAATGAACTGATGATCCGCTGGGTTAATTTTGGTCTAAGTTGCGCAGTTATACGTGACATTCCCATCTTTTGGGTTACACCGTCGGCTAAAGACTGTAGCTGGGCGCCCAAGACCGAGTTGCTTCCCCCGGCATCGCTCTCCTCCTCCTCGCCGGTACTCGAGCTGCATGCCGGGACGTTGTGCATGGCGGCGCGGGTCGCACGGAAGGTGCTCTCGTATGTCTTCTTCTTTGCGCTCTTATGTCGCTACGTTTAATATAACACATTCATCAACGTCCCATTTTCTGTACAAACTTTCACTTTGTATCTCTCCCTGTCAAGGCAGTTTTTGTTATGTAATTGTGTATCTGCGCAAAGACGCAATTTCGCAGACCAGGCCTCGAGCACCAGCTTAGCCAGACGGCATGCCAAGTGGCTTCCCAAAAGGTTCATTCCCGCTGTTTACTGTTCGGTGGAAGTAAGGCAGCGTACCTTCCATGAGGAAGATGCTGAACAGGCTGAGGAATGCGAAATAGTAGGCGACAGCCAGGCGAGTGCACTGGAACCTGGCGTCGATCAGCGCCACCACGAAGCTCACGAAGATCATGGCCGAGAACAGCCCGATCCACACCTGCGCGCGCCACAGAAACGCCTGCTCTTTGACAAGGATCCCTGAGAGGGCGAAAACAATTTTCCACCCTTATTCGGTGGTATTCCACACTCATGAAAAACAGGCACTTGCAATGCGTTTTCCGAAGTTGTGCGAATGATCAAGGTGCTAACGGAGAGGATCGGGCTAAGACAGGACGACATGGCTCGCGCTAGCACAATCGCTTGCTCTTCGCTCTTCAGCGTCTTTTTCCGTTAGCACAAAGTTAATTCTAAAGGAAACCACACTAGCGCAACTTTTCATCCTTCTGAGGTACAGGAATAACGTTTATGCACCGGATTTTACTCTAACGTGCTGCACATTGTGGAGGATTCGGAAGTCCCACAAGACACGAACTTGCGGAAATATTTTGACAAATTCTAGCTACTGTTTCCCACTTGACGTCCGAATGTTTACGTTTAACCCAGTTTAGCCGGGATGCTTCAAAGCAGCGTGGCTATTTTGGTTGCCGAGATTTCATAGCATTTTCTCCTTGCACCTCGGCAGTTTGCGTGCTTGTTACACGGCACCAATAGACAGAATTTCATTTAATCGTCGAAGCAAAATTATTTATACATACGCGTACAGCCGCCCAAATCTTTAAGTAGCGTGCGCGGGCGGCAACATTTCTGTGTGTCAACGCCATACGACGGAGCCAAGTTGCAAACAGGGCGAGAGTAAGTGCATGCCCACAAAGCGCGCTCAGCTGGGCCCATCCTCTGCTAGTCTATTCCTTCTTAAAGACGTCACCCAATATTAGCACACTTCCGACAAACAGGCAGCATGAGTCGGCAAATGGTTTTGCTCGTGTTTTATGTTCCGAAGATCGGCAAGTGATCGAGGAAATAAGATCTAAAGCTACGTTACACGCCTCCACTCAAGAGATAAGCCGATGAATATGAATCGTTCATTTGTTGCTTGCTGACGCAAACGCTTTTTTTTTTCATCTGTAGAAAGGGCTGTTATCTGCACCGTGCGTGCTTGAGACATTGAAATGTCATGGCTAAGGGAACCTGCTAAAAACCTTGGTCTGGCTCACGCATCAATTGCTGATCTTCGGAACGTAAAACACGAGAAAAACCATTTGCCTACTCACGCTGCCTATTCTTCGGAAGTGCGCTAATATGGGGTGACGTGCTTAAGAAGGAATAGCCTAGCAGACGATGGGCCCAGCTGAGCGCGCTTTGTGGGCATGCGCTTACTCTCGCCCTGTTTGCAATTTGGTTGCGTCGTATGGCGCTGTCACACAGAAATGTCGCCGCTCGCGCACGCTAGTTAAAGATTTGGGCGGCTGTACATATTGGGCCTCTTCGATTATCCGTCTCTGACAGTCCCGGACTGCCCGAAAGACTACATGCGCAACGCTCATTGGGTGAAAGCACCGTCACGGGCAGTCCGGGACTGTCAGGAATGCATAATCGAAGAGGCCCCATTGTTTCCTTTCGCGTAATTACGAGCCAGAAATATCTAAGGCGACAACGCGTACACCGTATAAATGTAATTTTTGTAAAAGCAAATTTCTATTCGGAGAATCGAAAGCCTTGCTGAAATCAACGAAAACACCAAGCACTAATTGTTTACTTTCTATGCTACGAGTATTTAGAATAAACTCGTTTTGGTCAAGTAGTGCAAGTTCAGTAAATCGATTTTTTCTAAAGCCGTATTGCGCATCACATAATACGTTATGTTTGTTAATAAATTCCAGTAACTCTGAATGAAGAATTTTTTTTTCTATTATTTTAGAAAAAACCGGCATACTTGATATGGGCCTGTAGTTCGCTAAATTATTTTTATCGCCCTTTTTGTACAAAATGCACACTTTAGTAGTCTGTAATATTGAGGAAAAAGTTGCTGTTCACAGACAAAGGTTAATGAGATCAGAAAATGGATACGACAACGTATTGTCGTATGTTCTGCGTTCATTCCATCTGTCTTCACCTACTTTTAAAAATTTTATTACCACAATAGCACTGCTTCAGCAATATACCAATGTTCGTACACGTTGTCCTGACTTTTGGCTTATACCACGTTTCCGTACTTTTTACAAGCTTCAGTCTTTGAAATATAATCTTCCGGTAATCCTGAATAAATACGAACATATAGCGAAGCCCACACTAGCATTACTACATCAGCTCTTTTCTTAGATCATACCTACCACTATTGTCGTGAAGCTACATACATTAGTAATTCTTTTTTTTTAACAGAAGCTAAATCATCCTGTGTCTGCTTGTATTTGACGCTGTGGTGTTTTAGAGTGCAATATCTTTTCCTGATCTATTATATGTGTATGTGTGTATGCATATGTGAAATCACACATATATATGTATGTTATTTTACCCTTTCATTATATTCGACCTTTTATATATTTTTTATATATTTTTTCTTCGTATATAAATAATTTTTTTATTTTATAATAATATATCTATTATTGGGTATTCTTATTCCTATAGTGTATTCTTATTCTTCTTATTCTGATGAACTAGTATTTTCTGTTTTGTATGTTTTTTTTAACGGCTCGACATGCACGTCGAGGTCAAGCCCTGCCTTGAATATGGTGTCCGGGCCTCTGTCAAGCTGCAGACCGCAGCTTTTAGCCCTGTCAACCACCTAATTTGTTTTGGAAATAAAGAACTTGAATTTGAATTTAATTGGCTTAATTTAAAAATCAAAATAATCACAGGAGTTACTGTTTCTAAGCTGCACGATTGTTTTAGAGACCTCGTTTTCGGAAGTAGGCCTTAAAAACATAGTACTTGAGTGTTAATCTTTTTTCGCTGAGTCACTGTCATTTTGCTTGGTCATGCTAATGACTATGACTTCTACCATCATCCTTCCTTCACTTAGTACGCCCTCCCGAACCCATTTCAATGTTTTTTTAGTGTTAATCATCTTTCGTTTAGGCGGTTGTTTCATGACCTACACGACACATTGTCATGACATTCATGTCATAACCTTTTCTTTTCGCCATACACTCTTGTCACACTATGCCAATTTTGGTACCTACCAAGTTAACGAAACGACCATGAGGGCACCAAGACGTAGGCGGCTGTTTCATGACTTATATAACACAGATATAATGGTATTCATCTCCTGACCTATCCTTTATGTTCGTCATACACTGTTGTCATACTATGGCAATTTTGGTACATACGAAGTTAACGAAACGACCATGAGAGCCCCGAGACGTACGCGGCTGTTTTATGACCTACGCGACACGCATTTTGAGACAATCATGTCATGCCCTACATTTGTGTTCATCATTCACTCTTGTCATACTATGCCAATTTTGGTACATACCAAGTTAACGAAACGGCCATGGGAGCACCAAGACGTAGGCGGCTAGATAGATAGATACATAGATAGATAGATAGATAGATAGATAGATAGATAGATAGATAGATACTGTCAGAGTGGCAAATGTTCGCCAAGAAATGCTTCGCATTTAATAAAATGATGTTAAGTTTAGGATCGGCGTTAATGCTGAAACCACTTTCCTCGCGACTAAAATATTCTAAGCATCCCTGCTCATGAATGTAGCCATTTTGCAGCGAAATCCGTGTCGTTTTTCAGGTGCAGACGGTTCGTCACTGTCAGGAGTTGAAATGCACGACGCTACGCTTGGATATTGTAAACAATGTCTTCATTCGTGAAAAGTATTCGTGCTCATATTATTTTGCAAATAATGGTGAGAATAACAAGTACACAATGCGCTGGCCAATTTACCGTTCTATACTGCATGCCAATTGCAATTTCAATTGGCACGCTCTTTTCTTGGCTAGCAGTTTGCCGACAAAGTGCCCCCCAGTCGCTCGAGGTGTCACTCCGGTCACTTGCTTTATATATTTTCTTCTTCGAGTGCAAGTGCAATACCACGCAGAGACACGTGGAAACGAGTTGTTCGAGACACACTCACGTCGACGTCGAAAGAGTTGACGTATCCGAACACGTTGGTGACGTACGGGTCGGTGAGTCCCCCGCAGTGTCCGGCCTCGGTGTAGTAGTACTGCGGCAGCGGCTCCAGCGCCGACGCCCTGTCCTCGGTGGGTGCCACGGGGCCCACCAGCATGTCGCTCTCCTGCATAGCGTCCCGGGCAGAGAGCTCGCAAGCCTTACGCGTCATTATCTGTTCGCTTTTCCACAGAGCCTAACCTGCTTGTCTGCAATAACGGTTACGTAAAAAATACGTTCTCATAAACAGGACAGCCTATTGTGTTACAAAACTTTAGATCGACTCCTGCTGTCATTGAATGATTCAGTGAAGTTATGGGGCTTTTGACTTGTCTTTAAGCTAAATGAAAACAAATCTGATGACTACAGTACCCACTTGGGTCTACTCTCACAGACTTTTTGAGGCGTGGGCTCATTCTGCCTTCCTATTGATATCAAGTTAGAGGTCCATGAAAATATGTATAATTTTTTATTATGCTCCTTTCTTCGTTTTGTAGGAGGGCAGTGATTTGTGGTTTGATGATGTGCATAAGCATCGTATGTGATTTGTTTTGTCGAGTATGAGAAGATTTGTTGCTGCATTGGTTCTTGATAGCGGGATGCCACACGATCCATGTGGAACACGCCAGGTTTCCGGCATGCTCGACTGCACAGCCTGGATCCATCCCTCCGACTACCCATTCCATCTGGACTATCCCGAATCGAGACACCTGTTCTCGGCCGACTGTGGCTTGGAATATCTTTCACGAATGCATTTGCTTGTCGCATTGGAATAGCTGACAGTGCTGCCTGTGATAGTTGCGGCAGAGAGGAAACAGTTGAGACACCTGTGTCGACAATGACATCCTATGTCATTGTCCCTGCTACAGCTCCCAGAGACAGTCGCTCGTGACGGCGTTGGCACGCCTCGACGACCGGCCGCTTTCTGAGCAGATGATGTTTGAGTGCCGGCTGATGCTGTCTTCGCACCAGAAGGCGACGAAGGCGCTGCTGAAGTTCTTTCGGTCAAGCGACCTGTTTAATCGACTGTGACACTCCTGCGTTCCTTTGCGTATGAGTGTGTGAGCGTGCGTGTGTGTTTATTTTTGGCATTTTTTCATCTCCCTCTCTTTGTACGTGTGTGAATTTTTCTTTATATTTCTGCCTCCCCTTACCTCTTCCTCAGTGCAGGGTAGCAAACTGGATACCTACCTTCGGGTTATACCTCCCTGCCTTTCCCATCTCGTTTCTCTTTCTCTCTCCCTCTCTTGTTTTATCAAATAGTTCACCCTGTGAACCTCTATAAAGACCCAAGCATTTGAAATTATAGATACTAGTACCGTACTTTCCGGACTATAGTCCACACTCAGTGTATAGCCCGCAGGGGACCATTTGGGTCTAAAAGAATAAATAGAGAAGGAAATATTTTATCGTCAACCAGTAGACTGCATATAGACTGTATACAGTAATCAATCCTAATATCCGGCAAATCACTGTCGTTAGGGCTGTCACAACAAAAACAAGACAAACATGTCGGAGTCAAAGAACGCCTCGTTAATGTCTTCAAAATCAGAACTTTAGTTCTTGCGCACGCTCGACTAACCTGAGGATGGATCTTAGAGATATTAAGACCAGTAAAAGCTATATTAATGACAGGTCTGTGGGCATGAAAATGTCTGTGCTTCAGGTGGAGAAAGAAAATGGTGAAAAAAAAGTTGTCGCAGTTTCACCTGAAAGGCGAAGCATCAATTGCGATAGCAAACTTGTAGAGAGCTATACGGAGTAATGATATTAGCTTTATCAGCTGTATAAACTTGGACATGCAGCAGCATCGGCAACACGCAGAACTGTTGTCGACGCCATCGGCGTTTTGCCCGCGTTCGCTCAAAATGCGTGCGGCGTTGGTGACTGTTGCCGGAGCCTCTGATATAAATAGGCACTTGGTGCCGCAGCTAAACGTCGCCTCCCTTCCCTCCCCCTCCCCCACGGCCTCTCGCGCGTCGGAAGAAGGCGCGTTTGCTCTACATATATGGTGATTGTAAAGGAGGAAAGAGACGCCTACTTCTGCAGCCCTTAAGGAAGCACGGCGCAGAACGCGCGTTTGTTCTCCGCCGTGCCTTCACTCCCCGTGAAAGACGCGCCCTTCCACTCGCACATACAGCGTTCGGCGCGCGGCGACGCTTTCTTCTCCAAATGACGTCATACGGAACCTCACGGCGACGGCGACGCCGACGGCAGAAATCTGCTTTTGAGTGTCCATATAATTGCTATCGCAATAAAAATCACCAGCCCTTCCCCTGTCGAGAAAATGGGGGTAAAAAGCTTGCCGAGTGTGTATCAGACCTTCGTCAGGGTAACGTTCGGAAACCGTCACCTCCGGATTCTCTGATCGTCGCCGACGGCGGGCCTCGGCTACGGAAGCCCTCACGCTAGATGATGATGATAAGTGGTTCTTGAGGGAAAGGGAAAGGTTGGCGCTATCTTCTTCAGCCCTTGAGGGAGCACGGCTCAGCGCCAAGCCCTCACGCTAGAATCGGCACGTCGACGACGAGCCCTTTCCCGAGCGAATTCACGCCGGCGTCATCAAACGCAGTTTGCTCCTTTGCACAGCGCACCACACGTGGCCTTCCCATCTGTTCGCCGAAATTGATCTGAGGCGAGGGAAGCCCGGAGGAGCGCGCGCCAACCCGCTTTCCTTCCATGCCCGCAGGCCTTCGCGACACATCAAACGAGCCTGATTGGTCGCCCGCGTGTCACGTGATCACGCATGTAGAAGATCCAATGCGGGTGTGCGCCGCACATGATTTCTTTCTTTTATTTCTTTATTTCTTTCGGTGTTCCATTCTTTCTTTCTTTCTTCCTTTCTTATTCTTTCTTTCTTGTCCCTGGTATGTGCCATTGAGCTTGGACCCTTTCTGCACTATCACCACAATCGGCACACTTTTCAGCGAGACACCACCACTACCGCCGACACTTGTGAGCCTATGGGGAACTAGCGCTGGAATGTCGAGCTGACACACAGCGCCCCTTGCGGACATAGCGCGCATTGTTCAGTCATACAAACAGAATCCCCAGCGGCGGCATACGCTGGGCGACGTCCAAAACCCGTGAAAAAATAATAAAAAACTTTGAAGGTTGTCGTTATCCCTGCGTGGTTAACTGCTACAACTAGAAAAGCGGTTATATAGCCCTATCATTCTATTATTTTTCGCAAAAACTACGATCATGAGGAACGGCGACGTCGCATTCAGGCAGGCGCGATCGCACGCCGTTTAATATTCAACTATTCCTACAGTTTCTCCGGCATAATATCCGTGTGCACTTGATTTTATTGAAAGCGAAAGTGGCAGTGCTTCTTGTACAAAAATGTATACACGTTCTTAGTACAAGATCGTATATGTATTGCACATCCGGCATTCTTTTCGGGGGCGCTAACAGTAATAATAGTGCCAGCCGGCGTGTTAATAAATTAGCACTGGGTTTCCAGCGGTGCGTGCTGCCTGGTGATAAAATGAAAGGGCAGCAAATAACTCGCTATCACTCGGTAGTAAACTCTCACAGCGAACATATACGGTAAACACTTCGTGTTTACTGCAGAAACACAGCGCATTGACGCTGCAGCAGCGCGACGGCGCTACCGGCGACACAAACATTAGTTATGCAGCTTCTATTCAAGACAGAATGATGACCGCTAGAGTAAAGTGACGCGTGTATATTGTTCAATTTAAATAAAAAAACATGTCCATGATCAAACGTTCAACGAGAGTTCCGATACAAGTCACGTTCAGCTGCAGTGCATCGCTATCGACGGCGCACTGCGGCTCGGCCGTGCTCGCATTTCAAATATCAGGATCTTTTCTTCGTGTGAAATTATTGCGAGGAGAGGGTGAAGCGCTAACAATGGTAACAAAGCATTGCTGCTTGGGAACGTGAGAAAGAGAGAAAGGAGAGAGATAGAAAGAGAGAGAGAAGTAGGAGATGGAGAAATAGAGATGGAGAAAGAAAGAGAGAGAAATAATGAGATGGAGAAAGAGAGAGAAAGAAAGAGAGAAGTAGGAGATGGAGAAATAGAGATGGAGAAAGAGAGAAATAAGAGATGGAGAAAGAGAGAGAAAGAGAGAAGTAGGAGATGGAGAAATAGAGATGGAGAAAGAAAGAGAGAGAGAGAAATAAGGGATGGAGAAAGAGAGACAGAGAGAAAGAGATGAGAAAGAGAGAGAAAGAGAGAGAAGTAGGAGATGGAGAAATAGAGATGGAAAAGAGAGAGAGAAAGAGAGAGAGAAATAGAGATGGAGAAAGAGAGAGGAGAGAGAAGTATGAGATGGAGAAAGAGAGAGAAAGAGAGGGAGAAATATTGATGGAGAAAGAGAGAGAGAGAAATAAGGGATGGAGAAAGAGAGAGAAAGAGAGAGAGAAATAGAGATGGAGAAAGAGAGATAGAGAAATAAGGGATGGAGAAAGAGTGAGAGAGAAATAAGGGATGGAGAAAGAGAGAGAAAGAGAGAGAAGTAGGAGATGGAGAAAGAGAGAGGGAGAAAATAGAATAGATGAGAAAGGAGAGAATGGAGAGGGAAATGAGAGAAGAGAAATAAGGATGAGAAAGAGAGGAGAGAATAAGAGATGGAGAAAGCGAGAAGAAAGAGAGGAGAGAGAAAGGAGAGAGAAATAAGAGAAGGGAAAGAGAAGGAGAGAAAGAAGAGATGGAGAAAGAGAGAAAAAGAGAGAGAAGTAGGAGATGGAGAAATAAGAGAGAAAGAACAGAGAAAGAGAAGAAAAAGAGATAGAGAAAGAGAGAGGAAAGAGAGAAAGATAGAGATGGAGAAAGAGAGAGAGAGAGAAGAGGAGAGGAGAAATAAGGATGGAGAAAGAGAGAGAAGAGAAGGAAGGAGATGGAGAAATAGAGATGGAAAAGAGGAGAGGAGAGAAAGTAGAGAAAAGAAAGAGATGGAGAAAGAAGAGAGAAAGGAGAGAAAAAGAGATGGAGAAAGAGAGAGAGAAAGAGAGAAGAAATAGAGATGGAGAAAGAGAGAGAAGAAGAAGAAGAAGAA